>NC_091747.1:44614046-44914046 GCF_043380555.1 Nothobranchius furzeri
CAATAATTAGGGCACTCACACTTCTCCACCATGGTAAAGTGACAGTTCAAAGAGGAAAATAAATTAAAATCAAAAAGAATTATTGCGATAGCTCAAGGTCATGACTCCTATTTTCCTCAAATGAAAAAAAAAATGTAGGTATGCATTTTCTTTGTGTTAAAGTGAAATTACCTTTGCCTTTAAGTTGTTAATGGCTACAAATTTACATAAATTTGATTTCAAGTCGAACGTATGATGGCCATGGAGTCGTGAATTATTTTAGGATTTTCCATTCAAGGACAGCTATTGCTTCCCTGTATGGCTCAATAGATACTGGCATTAATATGCAACAGTCTTTTAACTCCCATTATTAACCTCTGGGCTTCCTGTGTGTGGATGACACATAACAATGAAAAGAACCCCCCATCACCCATGTTGAGCTTGAGTGAGAAAATTCAATAGCGCGCCTCGGAAATGAAAAGCAGTTTGATAAGCGAAATGACTGGGAATGATTTTTTTTCTCTTGCCTGTCTCCATGAAAGGCCGCGAGTGTCAGGAGTGATTCTGTTTTCATAGAGTGGTCTGATCCAGGCTCTCCATGCTGTCAGGTTCACTGCCTCCCATTGTGCCCTTCCTCTATCTGATTATACAGCATTACATGTGGCCAGAACCACAGCAGCTCATTGTTATGAGTGTGACACGTTTTGGTCAGATAGAAGCTTCTGCTGAAAACGGCGCTATGAACTTCTCTGAATGAGCTAACCATGAAGTCTGCAGAGGGCCGTAATGACATTCATAACATTTCTGTGTCCCCTGTAGCATCTTCTGATCACTTATTTCCCTTTAGGATCTCTGTTCTTATGTGGTTTGACTTGATTATACAGCAGATGCATTCTACATTGTAATCTGTAAACCAGTAGCTATCGCAATCATTATATATTTAATCAATCAATGAATCAATCAAAGCTTTATTTATAAAGCGCCTTCCACGAGCGACCCTGTCAGGAAGCCCAAGGTGCTGAACACAGTACATAAGAAATGTGAATTAAGTTTAGTTAAAAAGATGAAAACATCTCCTAGACCATTATGAATACAGCCTCTTACTGCATTTCCATGGCAGCAATTGACTGATATTTAGGATTTACCAAGGCTAATGATCACTTTCTCTGTTTGTCAACAGTAATAAGTAGTTTTCTCCACTTCTTTGGTGCACAAATAGAGTTTTGGATCAAACACGAACATTTCTTTGACTGAATGTGATTTTGTTTGAGAAAAATCCAGAACTTGAAGCAGCAGAGATATAATAACAGAGGTTAAGGTATAAGGGACTTGCTCAGATTATGACCGTGGCGTGTCTGACTGCATTAAAGACGGGATCACTGGAGGCAGACCTTTTAGATTTAAAATGCCTCTCAGTGTCTATTTGTGCAGGAGGGCATTAGAGAGATCAATTGGGTTCTGTGGAAAGGTTATGAACATTTAATGTCTTACCTGTTATAGACTTTTGAATGACCTAAGTTTGGAGAAAAGAGATTAGCTCTGACTTGATTAGTAACATGGTAGCTAATCTGAGTGGGGCTAACCTTAAAACAACTCCAATCTCAGTATTTCATGTAAAAACTTTTTATAAATATGCAAAATGGGATTCTGATTTAGTTAGTAGATACATGCAAATCAAGGTGTTTTTGTAAAGCATCAAACAACTATATGGGAAATAAATATTAACATAAACAAGGCTGAAGCTTGATTAATTAACAGGAATTAAAAATAAGTTCACGTGTGCTTCAATCTTTCTGTAAAAAGGGGAAAATGTGCTTTTCATTTACATGAAGTGGGCGGAGCATAAAAATAAAATGTATACTGCAGCCATCCACAAGGGGGCACTCTCTTTATCTTGGTTTCAATTACAACAATATTTCAACAAGTTTCTCTGTGTATTTTATTACTGGGCCACACCCATCTTCCCCCGTACCATGGGTCCCTGGAGGCACGAAAAAAAGGAATGCTAGTCAATGAGGCTATAATTGCTATTTTCTAATCGGTGGTGTGTGACATGGATTTCACATATGTTGTTCGTGAATTTTAAAGACATATTCTGATGCCAAGAAAGCGTTTAATTTTTTACAGGCTCTGAAGTTAGTTTTGGTTATTTTTGTGTGAAAATACTTCTAGGACTACAAATGCACATCATCAAATTGTTGTCGTTGAACCAGACACAAAGTAAAGCAGAGGAAATCCTTCATTCAGAAAGAAAGAACCACCATAAATCTGGCTATGTAGTAAGTCGCTTCTACGCTAGGGGAAAGGGGATTGTGGGGACGTCTGATTTATAGCGATAGTAATTACAAAGCTTTTTCAAGCTGATAAATCTTTAAGTACATGACTGGCGTAGTCGAAATGGACATCAGAACTTTTGATTTAGATTGAAGTACAACATATGTGCGATTCAGCGCATAAGGCAAAGTGGAATTAGAAAATAGCTCTTTTGGCCTCGTTGACTTGCATTCATTTTTTCGTTGTTCTGGAGACCCGTGAGCCGGCCGGAAACAGAACTGCAATATTTTTTCTGTGTAATTGGCAACAATTACCGGTAAAGGGAGTTGCTTGTAAAAGTCTATCTTATTGTTTCTGCTTTTGCGTGAAATAAAAAAAAAACTACGTAAACATAAATATCAACCATATGTCTACATGTTGAACTTCAAGTGCACTCAGGAGTCTAGACTGCCAGGAATATCTTAATATTTCTTCCTAAACATTCACGTAAAGGTTTACAGAACTTTCACTCTTCATGACGAAATTCACATTTCACCTCGGACGCGCCTCTAACACAAAAATAAGATATCACCTCTACAGTGGACCTGATTTTGATGCTGATTGAATTTTTCTTTTCACTCTTGTTTGCAAATTAAAATTCCATTAATAGAAAAGCATTCGCCACCTTGGATAAACATGTTCGCCAACTATAATTTGCTCTGAAAAGAGAGTTGAAGCCTAAGGCGAAGATGCTTTGTGTGGATTTGTTCATGTTTGATTTCATAGTTCATGGCATTCTGCCAATAAATGATTTCATCTGACGGAAATCACAATATACTGAAATGTATTAAATCAATATCAGACTAATTGAGGTCAACTCTCTAGCTAGGGCTCACTGCGAAGCCACATCACATTTGTTTATTGCTGACTGACAAATTAAAACACATCACCTCAACAATCTGGTAAAAATAATATGCAAAGATGTGTTTCATGCAGATATTGCCATCTCTGTATGACTTTGCTGTTCAGTGCTCACTGAGCTCTTCATCAGCAGCAGCAGCCAGGCCATTACTCTGCAATCAGCCCAATCGCTACACCCGCCTCTTATCAGGCTGCGTGCACCGACAGGGCCTGACGTGCAATCAGGTCCACCTTATGAATGAGCAAACCCAGACAATGACTGCCACTTTTAATTTCATTGGGCAAACAGTGAATTAATGGGATCTCAATGGAAGCGGGGCTGGTTTAGAAAGAGTAAGCATTGAAAAAATAAAAATCTCATGCAGGGTGTTATGATAAACGCCCAACCCTCATCATTAACGATGTCAATACAGCTTCAAACCATAAAGTGTTGCTGCTTAAGTACCCAGCAAGCCCTCTTGTTTTAGAGGTAACTTGCTTCTTGAAGCCCTCGACAAAAGAACACGTTTTTCTTCAAGTTTTATTTTTAACCACAATGTCAAACATATTAAAGCAAAATACCCTCATCTCATATCCTGGGTTCATTTAGTTACTGTCTCACTGGGATCCACTGTATGTTCTTCAAGATTTTGAAATATTTAAATATGAAATTTCTTAGAAATAATCAAATCACTAGAATATTTAAAAAAAAAACTATTGGCTGAAACAAAATGCCTACATTTTGATGTTAAAGCTATTAGAAGTACACAAACACAAGATTAAAGAAATGTTCAAGCTGCTGGCAGGGGCTCATTTGTGTCATCATGGTAACCCCTAGTGATACAGAATTAAAAAGTAAGCCTCAGACAAATGATTTCTGTGTAAACAGAAAGTCCTAGTGGAATAAGTCATGAGCAACAGACTACTCTAACGGTCAAATGTGGATTTTTATGATTCTACAGTGTTTTTTTCTTATACTATTGTCAAAACTAACTCCCACCCTACAGCACAGATTGGATTGGCCTGTTTTGGGCCGTAGGTCGGACGGTTTGAACTGGAGCGGTACAAGATGGATTCTCCTGAGTTTGGAATGCTCCAAATCTTGCGAAAATTTGTCCTGCAGCATAAGGTTAGCTGAAAACAGTTTTAAAGCAACAGCCTAAAGTTTTAAGTCTTAAGAGTCCCTTTAAGTAACCATTGAGTAAAAAAAATAAGACGCTAAATTCAAGCTCAGCTTTCAGTGACCTGCTTGAACTTTGAACGATGCGTCTCCAAAGACAGCAAGCTTTTCTTACTTGTTTTACCAAAATCTCATGGTTTTTTATGGAGATTTTCTTTACAGTTTAGGCTACTTTTGTCCTCATCACACAATTTACTGACACCAAAAACTGTAGTGTGGTACGTCTGATTAAACCACACAACTACATGTATAATTTGAATGTTTGTTTTATTTTACTAAGCTGTGGGGCATGAAAACCCACAGAGATTTGTCACGTTATGGAGGATGGTTCGGACCCAAAATGCAGATACCCAGGATGACACGAGGCCGGAGTAGATAAAGAAAAATCCTTTTATTTTAGGATGAACCCAAAACGAACATAAAAACCAAAAGGGGCAGGAAGCCAAAGTCCAAAAATGCATAGGATGATCAGGAGATCCCAAAACACTAAAGGAACGAGCAGGACTGACAGAATAAATCACACTGACAGCAACAATGGACCAACAAGAACAATGAGACAAGGAGAGGCTTTATACACTGGGGCTGGAGTGATAGGAGACGAGGAGCAGGTGTGTGGGGAACTGGCACAGGTGAACGCACTAATGAGGAGAGGAGCAGAGGAGGACACCAGACCTGACTGGGAAGGACACACACACACACACACACACACACACACACACACACACACACACACACACCGAGCTGGGGACAAAAAGGCTGGAGATACAAGAGAAGACACATAAATGAGATGCAGACAAAGGACACATGAGGGTGCTTATGAGACCCAAAATGGGAACAAAGAGGAAGGAGAACACATGAGGGAAGACACAGACGCAGACCTTGACAAGATTATGACAGAACTGCCAAAAGAATGTTATGAAGGAGGCCTACGCATCAGCACCCCTAATAAAACAGTTGTACAGCCATGTTTTTTCATTTATTTCGTCTCAAAAGCGTTACATTGTCACACGAGATCTACATATGAAACTCTCTGTTTTAATCACATGACTTATCTTGGAGCAGATTTTTCTAACACATGACTGATTTCTTTTATCGTCTTCCATTCGTATGCCGACGTCTGACTTCAGTCCTCCATGTCACTGGAATTTATCTTCATTACTGCTCAGACTTCGTGTTTCCCGTTCTTCCGAGTGTGTGTCTGTGGCTGGATTCAGATTATTTGAAACTTAATTAAAAACGTCCCCATTCATCCCTCTCGTGAGAGGGAGAGAGGCACGCTGCATTCAGCTGCATATTCATCACGCGGCGCATTGTGGCTGATTGATCAAATCACAGCCCCTTCCGTGCACTCTTCTTCAGAACTTCCTGATTGCGGGAGAGTCGTGCAAAAAGAAGGAGCGCGTCTTTGTTGACTTGCAGCTGCACTCACCGAGGAAGAGCTTTTTGATATCCTTTTCTTTTTTCTGATACCCAGAGGAAAAGCAAAAATTAAACATGTTATTTTTATTTTGTGTTGATCTGCTGCAGGCAACAATAAGCTTGCATATGAGCGTATCAGATCCAATTTGGGGTTTTATTTCCTTTCATGTGGGAATATTTGCCAGGGTATAAAAAAGTACTGGAGTTAGGAAACTGTAAATGAAACGGGATTTCAAAAATGTCCCGTAATGAATTAAAATCTCCACAATCCTGCAGATAAAAGGAAAAACCACTGTATAATGGAACCTGTTTTACATTGCTGTCGTTTCAGTGGCGTCTACTGTAAAGGTTTGGTACTTTAAGGCCGTTTCCATGGTAACAACGCTCTCAGTTTCAAAAAGGGACCAATTATCTCACACATTTGATAATTAACTTAGCACAGATAGAAGCTTTCATCTTACATCCAAACCAGTGACGTCTAATGCAAAAACAACCTGTCTGAAAACCTGTCTGTCAGTCTGAAACGGAGCGTTAGGTTTTTATTAAAACAAACACACCTGAGTTGGGTAAATGTCTGCTATGATGTGGTCATATTGTTTAAATGTAGTCATCTAACCTCTGCTGGTGTTTGTGTTTCATTAGTTCATTCATGACAGCATGTGTGGTAAAGCATCTTTACTCATATTTTTAACACATTTGCAGAGGTCTCTTGTAGGAATGAATGCCTTGTAGTTGAGGAACTAGAAGTGAGTCAGATCAGAGTTGAGCTTTAAATGACAATTTTTAGACCTCTCTCTTCTGATTGGTTAACAACAAGGCTACTCTACTACTGACTGTGATTTACAACGTTGATGTTTTATCTCCACAAAAAACACAAGCCTGAAGGAGTTCTGCTGTGTGGTGAAGTTGCTGGTGCTAACAGTTAGCTTCTACTAGCTGATACATTCTCTGTTGTTTCCTGAGTGCTAAACCAACAACAGTCTTCCCCATTGTGAGTCGAGATGAGTGAGTCCATTTACGTTAAATGACAGTGTGACGTAGATCTGTCTGGCTTTTCTAATCCTAGAGTTTCACCGTCTGTTTTCTATCAGAAGCAAATGCAGGAGATGTAGGAGACTATTTTCATGTTCAGCTGCATGAAAAACTAAGAGTGACTGATTATAATCAGAAATAATCATTAAAAATATTTTTTTCAGTGAAGTTAATCTTTAAGTATTGCACATATTTTGCAATCAGACACACATGAATGAGCTCAACAGGTGTTTGCTTGGTCTAACAACCTAAAAGAGTCTTTTAAAAAGTAAAAAAAAAACATTAAGAAGAAAGACAGACCATGAGCTTTTATTTATAAGACAAAAATCACGAGGCACTTCAGATGTAAAAAAAAAATTCAAAACAAAAAATATCTTCAAAAATGATTTTAAAATATGGTTAAAATTAGTAGAAAAATGATAATAATTAAAATAAAGAATTGTGATTAAAAATGCTAGAAAAAGGAAAGAGACATTTAATAGGAAAAGGAAATCAGTGGATCCCATGAAAGGCGGAGTTGGTAGAAAAAGCAGAAAAGGAGAGGGTGATGAAGGTCACGCCAAAGTCATCTTGAACAAGTGAGTCATCAGCTGCTTTTTAAAAGAGTCCACTGTGTCCACTGATCTCAGGCTCAGGGGGAGAGAGGTCCAGAGTCTGGGGGCCACAGCAGCAAATGATCTGTCACCTTTGGTCTTTAGCCTGGTGCTGCACAACCAGTAGGCTTTGATCGCTGGACCTCAGGGACGTGCTGGGGGTGTAGGGACTAAGAAGATCACCAATGTAAGATGGTGCTTGTCCATGTAAGGCCCTATTGACCAGAACCAGGATCTTGAAATGAACCCTGAAGTTGACTGGCAGCCAGTGAAGCTGGAGGAGAAGCGGGGTGATGTGGGTGTGTTTGGAGGATTTGGTCAGAAGCCGAGCACAGGCATTCTGAACCACCTGTAGACGGTTCAGGGAGGTTCTGCTCAGACACGTGAAAAGAGAGTTGCATGAGTCTAACCCCTTCTTTCCACCGGAGCCGTCAGCAGCACGTTACTGCAGCAGCACGTCTTGCTCGCGTAAGCTGCTGCTTGGCCCTTCCCATGAGACGCGAAGCAGCAGGGGAGCAGCTGTCACCGACAGAGCACGAAGTCACACGATTGACCTCGTCAGTAAACACAACAACAAGCAGGAGAAAACTACAAAATGGCTCCAAAAAGTTTGTGTTTTATGTTCTGTCCGTTTACTAATCGCCAAAACGGACCTGAAAAACAGAGGAGACCGCTAGCTAGGTGATAACTTCTCACGGGGCCGCACAGTTAGTAACTTTTTTCAAAGTAAAGCAACCGGAAGGCAGTACGTTTCTTTATTCTGAAAATCTCGGGAGCTTTGCTCCGTTTCCGGGTCCAATTTCCTGTCTTTCCTTCTCCAAAAATGTCAAACTTGACCCGTTTCAGAGGCGTCGCGCGTAGAAAATAGAACCGGCGCATAAAGGTTGGTTTATGCTTGACGCGTCCGTGAGGTTCGCACGGCTCCGCGCGGGGAAATTGTGTCATTTTAACAACCACGCCCCGCCACCGCGTCTCCGCACGTCCCAAAATTTCCGCAACGCTAACCTAGGAAAATTTGTAACCACGCGGACGGTCGGACGCGGACAAACATGGCGGACCGGTGTTCTGAGAAAACGTCCTACTTTGGCAAAACGTCCTACCCGTAGGATAATTTTATGGTGTTTTACATGACACAAACCCTAACCATAACTCTAACCCTAACCCTAACCAAAGAAAATCAAGTATCAACGTCAATAAAAAGTACTAATACTTACTACTTATCTATTTTCCTGCAAATATGACAGCGGAGTAGCATTCCCCTTTTGTGTTGTGCGCATGCATGCACATGCTCAGTAACAACGGGTAGGACGGTTTACGGTGTAGGAGAAATTCCCAGAACACCGGCCATAACTAGTATGGCAGAGGTTCGTAAATACAGACATTTGTATGATTCAGCTCTCAGAGATCACCGTGATCAACATGTTGTTAATAATTCTTAGAGAGAAATAGCTCGCACTGTCGGAAAAGACGAGGACGCTGTTAAAATGCTGGAATGCCATGTTGTAAACAGTAATTTTTACTTCTACTATGGTGTAGTGTTGGATGCATGCCGTAGAGCTCCATGCTGCCCCCTACAGTTTGGGAGAATATTGGCTCACCGCAGAGACAAGCCGCATGAACCATAAACGCTGCAAGTTGTGAAGCGCGTTCCATCCGCGAGCCGCATCACCACGCGGAAAGTAAATGCGTCAAGCATAAACTAAGCTTAAGGGCCGCGACATGCTGCTCCTGAGACGCGGCCAACTCGCGCTGCTGATGGCTGCCGACGGCTCCGGTGGAAAAGGTTCTGTTGACCACAGCGGTTCGTATCAGCAGCTATGACGTGCTGCTGCAGTAATGGGCTGCTGATGACTCTGGTGGAAAGAAGGGGTGAGCGTGAGGAGATGAAGGTGTGGATAACTGTCTCAAGTTCAGAGCGGAACAGAATGGGACTCAGCTTAGCAATTTTACTGAGATGGATGAAGGAAGATCAAGAGAACTGACATGAGAATCGAGGATTAGAAGAAGCTAGTTTCTCTGACAAACACCCACAAATGATAGTTAATAGTTACCTACAGAAATAAATAACTGGATTTCTGCCCAAATCTGCACATTAAAAGTGCTGTAGAATAATTAAAAACCCTTTAAATTCTCCATTTTTAAACAACAGTTAAAAACCCTACCTTTGCACAGACCTCCTCACAGAGCAACATTGTTGCTGCTCTACCTAAGATATGTGGTGGCAGTACAAATAAAGAAAAAGTAAGCACTATAAAATAAAATAAACAGGTGCTGTGACATTACTTTGGACTAAAACGAGTGAATTAATCTGCAGCCTCTCACCTGCTGGCAGGGCTCCAGGAAGTTAGGATTAATTGCAGCAGCATGGATGATTCAGCACCTGCAGGTAATACATCTACAGTTCTTAAACACACACCTGTTTTATGAAAGTTTTAGGTTTCAGGCCAGAAATAACATGCTAACAACAAATCTATATGATCTAGAAAGCTGTTAGGAATATGCCTACCTCAGGAAAGTTTTTTTTTCTAACTGGTGGAAACTCGAGCTAGTGTTTGGTAAAAATGAGTTCAATACAAAATAATTTAGAAGAGCAACGAAAAAGATAAAGACGAATCCTAAACTGGTGTGGTGATTAGTAAATCGGGACCAGGTGAGAGCAGAAACGAACCTAACTTAAACATCTACACGAAACAGCCAAACCCACGCTGATCCCACAGCAAACAACAAAAGGGAAGTGAAGAAAACACAAAAATCTATAAATCCAACAAAAACAGCTGGAGGCCAAAACAGAAAGATCTCCTTGTTCAGCTTGTTTTCTCCTAGTGTCACCACGACATACGATTACAGATTTTCTCACCAGATGAAAATACCACAAACAGCAAGTTATCCGGTGGAATTCAAGTACTGTTCTGCTTCGTGCGTTTCTGCATCACACAATCTGAAGCTGGTTTGTCCTGGGAGAGGTTTTGAGTGGTGACTGGGTAGGGGAGCTGAAGCACACCGCTCCACTCCATCCCCCCCCCCCCCCCCCCCCATCCACATCCAACCTACATCACCACTGTTCCAATCCAGCCTAACGCCCGCACCGGTTCACTCACCGCGGGCCGCTCAATCACTCCTTCACTCGCTGTGTTCTCGGTGACAAATAGTAGTGTTCCTGCCAAACTTTTCCTGAACAAATGAAAATGTTTTCTACAGTACAACAGCGCACTCGAAACAGTATTTCTGCTGAAACAGGAAAACCCCGTTGCTGTTTGTCACGGCGTCTCAGTCCTCTGGCGATAGGTATTTTTCAGCAAGACAGATTGATGCATCAGCTGCCTATTCTCCGTGGCGCTGCACTACAAATAACCTGCTGGTATCTATACATAGTGTGGCTTGTGCACTTGTTCAGAAGATGGAGCACCGTTAAGTACTGTTCCGCCAGACTTTTCCTAAATTTGTTTTCTTACTTCTCAGATTTCACACAGAGAAGAAAAATACTTATTTCCCACTAGAAAACAGAGAAAAGACACAATAATATGTCTCTTTTTTGGATGCTTTGAACAAAATACACCATAGACGATTGAGTGATCTTTTAGGGGCTGTCATGTCTTCCAGCAGGACCTAAGCTTTTCACTGACATGTTTTTTTTATTATTGATATGAAATGTACAAAAGTACATAATTCAATACAAGAAACTTATTGATTCATCTCCTCTTATGGGCCTGTGTGAGTCATGAGAAGACGGTGCCAATATCAGCAGTATTCTGGCAAAGGAACATGTGCAAATGACACCCGGATGCACTTCACATAATCAGAAACTAAAGCTTAAAGTGACAGAGTGTATTTTTCTTTTTAGAGGACTGTACAAACCTAAATCATTGCGAGCAAGTGATAATTTTGTGTTCGAGTAAGACCTTAACAACGGATGGCCGTTTGGGTCAAAAATCCCTGGGAGTGCAACCTCCAGCAAAATAACGAGCACATCAGACTCCCTTTCATCACTGTCAACGAGAGAAGAGGTAAATGTGTAAAACAACAGCGTTTGTGAATGGCTAACGTTTCGCAATCACTTGTTACAAATCATTTAATGTGTTTTGTTCTCACGGGCTCCCATAGAAGGAAAAATTGCATCTAATATTTTGTCGCCCAAAGATTGAGATCTGCTCCCATGTACTTTAGACTCGATTTCAGTAGTAAGATGTTACGAAGCTGGGCATCATTTAATTCATTTTCAACAACATTTTCATGGCTATTCCCAGAGCTTAATGGTAAAAACTACATACTGTTTCTTTAAAGTACTTTTAAAAATGGTCTTTTTCAGGCATATATCTGGTTCCATGCAGTCAGTTAAATCTAAATATAATGTAATAAATATAAAATGTTAATTCATAAAAAGTTTTCCATCTGAGGAAAGGCTGTGATAGACAAGCACAGGGCGACAAAAGGAAAGGATGTGTCTTTTAACAAAAGCTAAACCAAAACTAGACTCTGGATCTTCTGCCTCAGTGGGCTGGAGGTTAAAAGAACAGGAAAGACACCAAAGAAGTCTTGCTTTGGGAAGAAAACCAGAGGACACAACGGATAAATGGTTGCTGGGAGTGTGTTTTCGCATGAAGTGTAGGAGTTCAAGTATGTTGATGACTCATTCATGAGGGATGGTGGGATGGAACAAGGGATGGACTGATGGATAAGGGCAGAGATTTTTGTGTTTTCTGATCTATTGTGAAGAGTGACTGGGAGACTGGTCTGCCTATGTTCCATCCCACACCTATGGCCATGAGAATTTGGTCATTCCAGATACAGGTGGCTGAAATGAGATCCAAATGGTGACTGGGATCGTTCTGTGGTGTCAGGCTGTATAGCGTAACGACTGCATATTTAATTATGAACAATAAGATGTGATGATTCCATATAAATGTGAAATATCAACCTGATTGATCAATGAATGTTTAATCAGAAGAGTTTAGGATTCTTTGCTTATTCAGGGACCATAAACACACTTTGTATTAATTCAGGCAGAGTCAAGTATGTAGTTAAAAATAATAAATTTTATTTTTCTAAACTAATTATAATACATGACAAGCTATGAATAATGATATGTGATGGAGTGTATGTGTAGTGATGGAATGTGAGCTGTAGGTGGTATGATGTAGAGTAAATGTTTATCAGAACCTTTGTATCTGAAAGTGATTGTGAATTCTGGGTATAAAAGAATTTTGTGGTCTGCTATAAACTAGATGGTTGATTATTCATAAAACAACATCAGACGCAATTTGTTGTGTCTACAAACCCTGGCGGAGACCCCCAGCAGACCCGGAATGTCAGGAAGTTGGGAGACCTCAAGGCACCGAAGTTCGTAGAATAACCGCAGCGCGACCAGTTCCAGTCTTGAGTTGTCTCCGGGTCACTACAGGCATGAAGGTTTGTTGCGTCCAAGATGGATGTCTGAGAGTTGCAGTAGCTCTGGAAAGAGCTGTTGTGTCTGTAATCACTTGCAACGTCATGGCAAGGTTTTGACTTAAGGTCAAAGGAGGTTGTTTCAAAAAGGCTTCTTTCCCAATTTGGCCAAATCGAGGTGTCAGCTGGAAACTGAATAACTCGGGGGTTATTCTAGTTTTAATAATCCACCATGTTATGATTCTGGCGAATCAGAATTTGACATGATGTAGCTTTACCAAATATCCCTCAGAAAACCACACCTTCCAGATACAAGATGTTCTTATTCTGTGGATAAAGAATCTTTAACTTTATGTGAGATGACCTTAACTTGCATCTAATGAACATTGTGTATGAATGTAGATAATGATTAACTTGTTAAATCAAACGGTACTGATCATTATATATAAATGGATCAGTATAAGCAATAATATTCATTTCAACTTCACTAAATTAGGCAAAGAGTATTCAAACATTTCATAAAACATCTGGTTCACTCAACCATATGATTATTTAACCCTCCCACTGTCTTTATGGGTGACTCCGTGAGGAAAATTGACCATTGAGCAGGATTGATGGTTTATCCTTTGAGGTCCACATGGCAGGGGTGAGGTGGTGCTCACTCCTCACCCCTGCCATGTGGATCCAAGGGATAAACCATCAACCCTGCTCAATGGTCAACTTTTCTTGTGGGGTCACACCCATTAGGACAGGGGGAGGGTTAAACATATAAGCTGTAAATGTTCACCTTTCATTCAGAGGGAGGAATCCTGCAGTTGCAATAAGAGGAAAGGCTTAAAGACCTTGGGAGGGAGAACGTTTGTTGACTATCTTGTTATCTTGTGTAACAAGCACTGCAGAATCTTCTGGGCTTTAGAAGACAGAATAGAAAATCCACCTAGATAGTGGACTTGTTCCTGTAGATGATGTAGGTCAATATATAGGTGAAAATTGACCCTTTATGAACGTTACAGTTCTTAGAGCCACAGCTACTCCTCGTCAGAAGGAATCAGCTGCGGTGGTTAATGAGTCTGACAAATGCCTGCTGGTTGCCACTATCTAGGCATGTTCCCCTTGGAGGAAATCTCAAGACAACCCCATAACTTGTTGGAAGGACTACACCTATGTCCTCTCTGGGAATGCCTTGGCTCATGAAGGAGAAAGGATTTCTGGCTTTCCCATAGGCCTGGTTCACACAGCAAGACGATGCTGTTATTTTGAGTCTCCTCTTCTGACAAATTTAAAGCTGTACCCAAATGTCTAAATATTGTCCTATGAGATATCCCTGCCCTGTGTGAGGTGTTAAAAGTTTTCTTGTCTGCTCGGAAGAATGCTGGGATTGTTTTGATCACAAAACAAAGAGTTTCAACATGTTGGATTGTCACAGTGTGTGGGGTGTGCCCTGAGGACCAGTGAGCATGCAGCTTGTTCTATGCGATGCATAGCCAACCAGAAGGTACGATGGTGGATGCATGTTGAGAAAGGGGAGTTCAGATCCTCCTCTTCTGCCACGTTTGTATAGCCTGGCAACGCTCCATTGACAGTTCTCGGTCATGGGGTGGGTTCTACCGTTGTCTTTCAAACAGTCTCCACATGCTACTGGACAATGAACAATGTGACCACAACGGATGTTGGTAAATGAGGCAGTCTGCTGTAGGAGAAGACAAAAATATATCCTCTTTTCCAAAAATATGATCTAAATGCATCTATCTCCTGATTCTAATAAAGCCCACGTCCAGATAGTCCAAAATCACTATAAAAGCCGTTTCAAATGAGCTGTCGCCATCGTGTTCCACTTTGTTATATTATCCCACCCACCAGAGAAATAGAGGGCCGTGATTGGTCCACAAAGTGGATACAGCACTGTGATTGGTCTACAAAGCAGATAGAGCTCTGTGATTGGCCCACCATTGTGGACAGAGCTCTATAGGATTGAAACCCCTATAGAGAGCTGTGATTGGCCAGCCAGAATGTTGCTAGAGGTTCCAACGGAGCGTTCCTAGACCAAACTTTGCAAAGAAAGAACTTGGCCTAGTTCACTAGGCTAACGTTTGTATACTCTGAAGTCACGTTTGATCTTGAAAGGTTTTGTGAGAGTTCCCAGGTGAACTCTCCCCTGAGAAGGTAGAAATTTAAAATTTGGCCACGTGAACCGATAGGTGGTGGAAATTGGATAAACAGTCAAAGTCAATGGCAAAGTAAAAAGAGCTGTTTCTTCTAATAAGACAATATTTCTCAACATTTCCTTTGTCTTTTACATGAAAACATAGTTATTTATCTCAGACTGAACGTTCCCACCACAGTCTGGTTTTGTTTTCCCATTGAACCAGGGTTATCAAAGATTTCCTCCAAATCACTGAAACAAGAACTGCAAGTGTTTTAAATTAGAATGCATTGTTGCTTTTTTTCCCTGCAACAAATAGACCTTGAAATTAGATTTCCAGTGGGAGATGTTATGTTGATAATGCAGAGTCTTTGATTGTGTTTAGGTGAGAAAGAGACGACCGGCTTACTGTGGTAAAAAACAATCTTCATCACTTTGTCCTCTCAAGCTGCTCCTTAAAGCGCGGTGTTAGTGGATTACTTTTGTAGAAAGGCAAATGTTTTATTTGGGCTATTTAGACAGAAAGCACTTTTACTTTTTGTGTGTCCCAGGATAAAGAGAAACTTTAAGCTTTAGTAAAGGGTTTTATGACTCTCAGTGCTTTGGCTGCAAACAAAAGCAATATCGATGATGTGGTACGTCAGTGAGATTAAATGATAAGTTTGTTGACTGCCTCTCATAATTATGTAAAGTCTTTTAATGTGCATTGCTAAATACCTCAGAGATCGTAATAAATCTTGTTTTAAAACACTAAGATGCAGGGCAGGGGGCGTGCTTAGCAAAAAATAAAAATATGTATTGCTTATATTATATCACAGCATATGATAAGATAATCACTTTTACGGATTTCTGACAAATCATACATTATTTCTGAAAGAGGAAAACTCCGGAAAGCAGCTTTAAAGGGACATTCTGGTTATTCTGTAGTCATTTTCTGTTTCCCTCTAATATCGAGTGAATCAGGCTAGTGGCTAACATTGATCTAAGAGTGCTAACCCCGGGTTTCCACAGGAGCCGTCAGCAGCACGTTACTGCAGCAGCACGTCTTGCTCGCATAAACTGCTGCTTGGCCCTTCCCACGAGACGCGAAGCAGCAGGGGAGCAGCTGTCACCGACCGAGCACGAAGTCACACGAGTGACATCGTCAGTAAACACAACAACAAGCAGGAGAAAACTACAATATGGCTTGTGTTTTATGTTCTGTCCGTTTTATAATCGCCAATACGGACCTGAAAAACAAAGGAGACCGCTAGCTAGGTGTTAACTTCTCACTGGGACGCACAGTTAGTAACCTTTTTTAAAAGTAAAGCAACCGGAAAGTAGTACGTTCTTTATTCTGAAAATCTCTGTAGCTCCTCTCCATTTCCGCGTCCAATTTCCTGTCTTTCCTTCCCCAAAAATGTCGAACTTGACCCGTTTCAGAGGCGTCGCACGTAGAAAATAGAACCGGCGCGTAAAGGCCGCGACATGCTGCTCCTGAGACGAGGCCGACTCGCGCTGCTGACGGCTCCAGTGGAAAAGGTTCTGTTGACCACAGCGGTTCCTATCAGCAGCTATGACGTGCTGCTGCAGTAACGTGCTGCTGACGGCTCCCGTGGAAAACCGGGGTAACAGTGAATGTTCAGCTTGATATTAAAGTGAAATGTGTCACACCCTGTCTTGTCTCCCCGTTCTGTTTAGTCATGTGTCTCTGTTAATTGCTCCCACCTGCCTCTCGTTTTCCAATCACCCAAACCTCCAGCCCTCTTGTATTTAAACCCCTTCAGTTCTGTGTCTATTGTCGGTTCATTGTTTCAGTGTCCAGCATGTGATCCTCATTAAAGACTTTTACCTGTTCTGGTTTGTCTGCCTGCCTGATCCCTCCCCAGCACGTGGATCCTCACCTCCGCTCCACTCACCGGCACGCGCTGACAAAATGTATGTGTGAAGTCACTATTACCGTAACAAGTGCAGTAAGTGCTTCCCATCGTAAAAACACCCAAGACTGCTAACCCAAATGACAATGTATTTATCTACTTATCATCCCACTGTAGATGACTCATCTTCGCTTGTCATCTATAGCCTTCTAGCGCTGGCAACAGCCTTGAAACTCACAGAACAGTAGTGAGATAGTAAAGCTTGGTTTACGCTTGACACATTCACTTTCCGCTTGGTGATGCGGCTCGCGAATGGAACGCGCTTCACAACTTGCAGCGTTTATGGTTCATGTGGCTTGTCTCTGCGGTGAGCCAATATTCTCCCAAACTGTAGGGGGCAGCATGGAGCTCTGGAGCTGGCATTCCAGCATTTTTTAACAGCGTCCTCGTCTTTTCCGACAGTGCGAGCTATTTCTCTCCAAGAATTATTAACAGCATGTTGATCACGGTGATCTTTGAGAGCTGAATCACACACACCATAACTAGTTCTTGCCTGTCCGCCATGTTTTTCCATGTTCGACCATCCGCGTGGTTAGAAAATTTCCTAGGTGCGTGGTGCGGAATGTTTGGGCCGTGCGGAGGCCAGGTGGAGGGGCGTGGTTGTTAAAATGATGCAATTTTGCTGCACGAAGCCATGCAAACCTCGCGGATGCGTCAAGCATTAACCAACTTTAACTCATGGCTTAGAAAAAATGAACTGCAGTAACCACATTTGACCACAAGATGCCATTATTACTTCATTCTTACATAATGCACCTTTAAAGGGATACGATGCAAATTTTGATATTTTTAAATCATTTTCTTGAGCCAGTATGTGCGAAAATGACCCCTTATAGGGTCAATGAAATGTAATTCAGAACCCCACTGCCCTCTGGAGCCAGAATACTGCATTTGCAACTTCAGAGTGCTCGTCTAGTCCCCGTTACACTTAAACAAAATGGAGCTGACATACCTGGCTCTGGAGTCTGCTTCCAGCAAATTTCCTGCATGTTGTAGATCCTGAACACAGCTGATTAGTTTGATTTAGTTATGAATCCCTCCTGTAGACACTAATGAAGGCTGAGGAGACATTTCAGCTGTTAGATTAAGGTGCTAAAAACATGAACGCACAGCGAGGAGATAAGTTTTGCTTTGACCCCAAGTAAATAATAATGGACACTAGGGAGTGCTAAAAGCAAGCAAAGCTGCCACGTGTGCCTTTAAATTGACTGATTTTATGGCATGACAGATTCCGTCTAGCTTTGACAAAATAGTGGACATGCAGAAAGAGAAGATGAAAACTGCTTATTTTTAACAATGGAGGGGGTAGGGTAGCTTAAACATCTGAAACAACACAAACACGATAAAATGATTGTTTAAATAAATAAGAAATGAAAATAATCTGCAGATTTTCTGCATCCAAAAGTGAGCATTCAGTAAGTAATGATTGATTCTAGATGGCTCGTGTAAACAACTCTTGAATTGCTTCTCTTCAGAGGAAGGCATAGTGATTCATGCAACATTAATTCAGAAACATTTACACCATTACAATAATTTCTGTAAAGGGGCAAGCTGGGCAGAAATGTGTCAAGATGTCCACCTAAATAACCTGCAATGCTACACTGATGTTCATATAAAGGTGTTTAAAATGAAACTCAACTGATCTGCTGTGAAATTTAGGAGCTTGGTGCCTTTTTTTTACGATGACTCGACTATTTTGTCCAACCTGTGTATTTGTTGTCTGTTTGTCATGTACTGTTGTTCCTCCCTCTTGTTCCATGTTTTTGCTGCATGTCTCTTTTCTCCCTGCCTGTCCACTCTAGTGCGTGAGTAGCGGAAGGAAAATCCCAAATGCCTCCTGCTGTGGAATAAAACTGGTTGGCATGTAACGGCACCCGGATCAAGCATTCTGTCTGCCAGGACTGGGGAAGAAAAGAAGTTTGACATTTGGATGAGCCACATTTTAGCTAGCTAACTCAATCTGAACCTGCTGTTCATAAGCAAAACTTAATTACTCTCCCAGCGATATTACTTAAACCACTACGGAACATGACGTTGATAATGAAAAGCCAATTATCTACATATTTGTTTTACTTTTGCTAATCTTCTCTGTATACCCGCTCCAGCCATCTTCTAGAAGCCTCTTAGCCCTCAATAGTGAGGCAGAGAGTTGATGAATAGAAGAGTCAAAGGATTCTGACATTACTAAAGCTCACTGAGAGTTTTCTCAGTGTCTGGCAGCTTCAAATGAAAGTATCCGTGGTTTAATAAATGACTTGTTTTCTTTCTTACTGGCAGTAATCCGTCTGGCTTTAGGTGTCCTTATGTCTGTGAGATAATGAGGTGCCTCCAACCTCACCCACTGGCTCTTTCCCTTTATAGCAGCTCTGCCAAATGTGCACTTCTGAACAACGTTTAATTATACTCACTGGTACGAGAAGACTCCAGCTGTGGTTTTAACAATATTGGCGGGGCATGTTTCAGTTAAAAGTAATAGTAGAACGCGACGATCCACAAGTTGCACGAGTTAATGTCTCAGCTGCTTTTAGTTGACGACATCCTCGCTTTTTGTCTACAGCATTGTCTGGGTTTTACCTGAAAACGGGCTCAGTGATAAATAGCATTTCAACAGATAAAGGATGACCGATGATGGGTATTAAAGGTTCACGACAAGACTTTGTCATTAGGAGATTTCTCCAATCGATTTTCCAGAGGTCACTGACATTAATTACCTCGGGGAAGTCTGCTGATGAGATCTCAGCACCAACAATAATGAAATTTGAATTCTCAGTGTGTCAGTGAGATTAATGTAGTGCAGTAAATGATGGAGAACCCTTACAGTCAGGACTGAGAGCACATGGCAACAACAGTAAGTTTGACCTTTAACGTTAATGATAATATTTGAGTTCGAGATAGTTTCTGTGTGCTCTTAATTATGTTTCCTTTTAACCTACCCCTGATAATTAGCATCTCTGAGCTACCGGGAAGAATTTAGCTGCTTTTCAGTCCCAAACAATGCTAACATCAAAAAAAAAATCATGAAAAAAAGATTTCAGAGCTTCTGAAATGAGATTATGTAAAATTCTTTTGAGCAATTACCTTTTGTGGATAGCTTTAATGAATGAAAATCCTCTACATCAGGTGTGGGAAATCCTGGTCTATTCTGGACCGGTATCCTGCAAGTTTTAGTTGTGTCCCTGCTTCAACACACCTGATTTTAATCAGCAGGTGATTGACAGGTGTCTGCAGAGCCTGATGAGCTGCTAAAAAGGTGAATCAACCACTAAATCAGGAGTGGTGAAGCAGGAAAGCAATTAAAACATGCTGGATAGCGGCCCTCGAGGACCAGAGTTCTCACGCCCCTGCATTAAATCTGTGGGATGGTCTGGGACCAGAACTAAAGGCTAACCCAAACAGGAAGCTGGCATTTTGCATCTTAAACCGTCTCTAATCAGAAAATATTTTCTGAATTCATGCAAATGTCCTTTTGTTAAGATTCCAAATGTAGTTGGTAGCGCAGCAGCGGAAACTAACAGTAGCACTGCTGGTGTAGCTTACCGAAAGACTATTATTGTATTTTCCTGTTAGAGTAACCATGTCTTCTGAAACCGAGCTAATATTAAAGTGTAAAAACGTACATATCATGGATTTATTTTTACGTTTTATTTTTTTTTAGATTAGTTGCTTTAGGCTGTATGTCACACATTTGGGTCTTCAGCTGTTAGTTTATCAGTTTCTCCGAACACAAAGATTATTTTAGAAAAATCTTTCATCATAATTCAACATCAAAAATTAATTCCTGTTAAACCGTTAATTTTAATCATAGCCATTTTTCACCCTGCCGCTAATTGCACTGATGTTTGTGAGCACCACTACCAAGAACTCAGACTTCCACCCAAAGATGTTTTGTCTTTTGAGAGAATAAAAGTCACTTGTACATGAGCCTGAAAACGACTGCAGTGTAATCATCTGATTGTGTGGGTTAGCAGCAAGCTGGTGATAAAACGGAGTCATCTGGAACAACTTGGCTCTGCTGGTGTCATTATCTTCTGACTAATGACAACAAAAAGCGACAAAACTGTTTGAATCTTCTCAATGAAAGGGTGATTATGGCAGCTTGGTGGCATTATGACACATAATAAGTAGGGTGGATATGTGTTTGTCACAATATGAGAAAAGGAGAGCACATTCTATAGTCCTGCAAAAACAAATTTCATAGCATTTTATTTTCAAATGAATCAATAAAGGACAGAGACCCTTTTCATGGTTTGCTGGTGAAGGATTTCAGTCATCCAGGTCATGGTAATCCAAAAGGGTTAAGAAGTAAAATGTCTTCAAAGAACCAAAGTCCTTTTGGGTTTTTCAAGGTTTATTTTTTAACTGTATTTATTGATGTGTTTTAAAACTGAAGGCATTGGCTTCATTGGGTGAAACAGGAAAAGTGTGTTGCAAAATCAAAATGGTGAAAAAAACATGAGTTGGTGTCTTCACACTAAAGATTCTTAAACCAGGTGTCTTTAGTGATGTTCAAGAAACACTGATGGATCAAAATCATCACCTAATTTTTTTAATTAGACTCAACAGCAGAATTTTATGCAGCTGACTGGTCAGAACAGCTTTGCACCCTTGGGCAAGGATTAAACATTGTCTTTTTGGACGTTAGTAATTTCTCATTGTCCCCTGAGTAGTTCACACAGTTTACAGAACTCAGATTCATTGAAGGGGCGTTAAAGCTTAAAGGGACACTTTGCAACATATTTTTAAATCATTTTCTTGAGCCAGTTTGTGCTAATGACACTTTACAGTTGAGCTATTCAATTCCAGGCCTTGAGGGCTGGTGTCCAGCATGTTTTAGTGATTTCTCTGCTCCAGCACACTTTATTCAGTGGTTGAATCACCTGTGCAGCAGCTCATCAGGCTCTGCAGAAGCCTGTTAATCACCTACTAATTGAAATCAGGTGCGTTGAAGCAGGGTTAAAACTAAAACCTGTATGCCCTGTATGTTTAAGATCATGAACACAGCTGATTTGTTTAATTCAGTGATGAATCACTCCAGTAGACACTAAGGAAGGCTGGGGAGATGTTTCAGCTATTAGAATAAGGCGGTAAAAAAAAACTAATGCACAGCGAGGAGATAGGTTTTGCTTTTGGTTCTACAAACGGACACAAGGGGGTACTAAAAGCAAACCAAACTGCCTAGGTCCCCAATTAAGGTTGTCTGCATTAGAGTGGCAAGGCATGCTACATTCATTACAGAAAATAAAAACAGAAGTGGACCCAAGACAGAGCCATGACTGTGCCCCTTGAGGCACTTTATTTTGCCTTAGGGGTAACGGCGGGTTATGCTTTCACTTTAAAATTTGCTTTATTGTTAGAAACATGTTCACTGAGTTACCCTAATTGTTCCATGTAGGACTTGTAACACTTGTCTGAGTGGGACTCTAAAGTCTACCGGCCAGCCCCAGAGCTTCCAGTCGAATTTTAGAAGAGCTTACCTTTTTTGTTTGGTGTAGCTTTAAACCCTTCAGTTTGCACCCACCGGTTTATACCTTCAAAGGCCTGTAAAAGGTCAATCTCTGACGTCTGAATTCAGTTGTGCTGTGTGCAACACGGACACACACACCATCCTCTTATCAGACTCAGTATGCAGAACCAGTGGAACAGTGGGAAGCGTCCTCTCTCCTCCGAGATCAAACAGGATGCTCATATTCCTCTGTTCTTCCCTCTGTGCTGGTTTATCTCCCCCTCAGCCACTCAAACAAGGCAACGGGCTGTTGTCTGCTGACAATTGCTTTACTTGTTACAGATAACAGAAGCTCAAACGGGAAACGGCCGGTGGACCGGCATATAGACAAACCTGAACATATTGGAGGGGTAATCGTAGTGGGATCACACACTCTCACCACCATTCACCATTTGTTTGTGTATCAAGGGGCTTGAGCTGATAAAAACACACAAAATAAGTAATTTAAAGAGACTTTTCTTGGATTTTGGGAACTCTTTTGGGTATTCTTTATCAGGCAAATGAAACATTTATTCTTACTAATGCAATCGACTCTTGTGTTTGTGAGGTAAAGAAAAGTCCTTCCTTGCTTGTTTTGCTGCAGCTAAACAGTTTAGCTGCCACGAGCTCCTACATGCCTGATTGTTTTTGGTTGTTTTGATGGAATTAAAACAGTAACAAATGTTTCCTGAGTTAGACTGCTACCTGTGTTTGATCATCTCTTACCTCTGATTTGTTCCAGACCAAACGCAGTCAGGCAGGTCGATAGTCTATCCTCGTGAGTCTGACACCAGGATTAAATCCAGGATTTCAGAGCTAGGAGTGCAATGTTAATAAGGTCTGTTTCGCTCCTGCATACAGTGAGGCAAAAAAGTATTTAGTCAGCCACCGATTGTGCAAGTTCTCCCACTTAAAATGATGACAGAGGTCAGTAATTTTCATCATAGGTACACTTCAACTGTGAGAGACAGAATGTGAAAAAAATCCATGAATTCACATGGCAGGATTTTTAAAGAATTTATTTGTAAATCAGGGTAGAAAATAAGTATTTTGTCAACAACAAAAATTCAACTCAATACTTTGTAACATAACCTTTGTTGGCAATAACAGAGGTCAAACGATTACTATAGGGCTTTACCAGGTTTGCACACACAGTAGCTGGTATTTTGGCCCATTCCTCCATGCAGATCTTCTCGAGAGCAGTGATGTTTTGGGGCTGTTGCCGAGCAACATGGACTTTCAACTCCCTCCACAGATTTTCTATGGGGTTGAGGCCTGGAGACTGGCTAGGCCACTCCAGGACTTTCAAATGCTTCTTACGGAGCCACTCCTTTGTTGCCCGGGCGGTGTGTTTGGGATCATTGTCGTGTTGGAAGACCCAGCCACGTTTCATCTTCAAAGCTCTCACTGATGGAAGGAGGTTTTGGCTCAGAATCTCACGATACATGGCCCCATTCATTCTGTCCTTAACTCGGATCAGTCGTCCTGTCCCCTTAGCAGAAAAACAGCCCCAAAGCATGATGTTTCCACCCCCATGCCGCACAGTAGGTATGGTGTTCTTGGGATGCAACTCAGTATTCTTCTTCCTCCAAACACGACGAGTTGAGTTTATACCAAAAAGTTCTACTTTGGTTTCATCTGACCACATCACATTCTCCCAATCCTCTGCTGTATCATCCATGTGGTCTCTGGCAAACTTCAGATGGGCCTGGACATGCACTGGCTTCAGCAGCGGAACACGTCTGGCACTGCAGGATTTGATTCCCTGCCGTTGTAGTGTGTTACTGATGGTGACCTTTGTTACTGTGGTCCCAGCTCTCTGCAGGTCATTCAACAGGTCCCCCCGTGTGGTTCTGGGATTCTTGCTCACTGTTCTCATGATCATTTTGACCCCACGGGATGAGATCTTGCATGGAGCCCCAGATCGAGGGAGATTATCAGTGGTCTTGTATGTCTTCCATTTTCTGATAATTGCTCCTACAGTTGATTTTTTCACACCAAGCTGCTTGCCTATTGTAGATTCACTCTTCCCAGTCTGGTGCAGGTCTACAATTCTTTTCCTGGTGTCCTTCGAAAGCTCTTTGGCCTTGGCCATAGTGGAGTTTGGAGTCTGACTGTTTGAGGCTGTGGACAGGTGTCTTTCATACGGATAATGAGTTCAAACAGGTGTCATTAATACAGGTAACGAGTGGAGGACAGAAAAGCTTCTTAAACAAGACGTTACAGGTCTGTGAGAGCCAGAGATTTTCCTTGTTTGAAGTGACCAAATACTTATTTTCCACCCTGATTTACAAATAAATTCTTTAAAAATCCTGCCATGTGAATTCATGGATTTTTTTCACATTCTGTCTCTCACAGTTGAAGTGTACCTATGATGTAAATTACTGACCTCTGTCATCATTTTAAGTGGGAGAACTTGCACAATCGGTGGCTGACTAAATACTTTTTTGCCCCACTGTAAATCCCTTTTGATGTTCTTCACATAAATATTTTCATTTGGTCTTTGTCACCAGGCTGTACTGTTACAATGTCACTACAGCGAAGTTGCTGTGACTTATTAGCAGCATTCTTTTAGTTGTTGATGATGATCATTAGAAATAAATTCTGCAAAGCACATTAACCTTCATCAGTGGGTTGACCAGGTCACATTGGTTTAATGGTGTTATTACAGATGATTTATGTTAATGACTGGTTTTAATGTGTGATGTATGTCAAATAGATTCAAAGTTTTGAGTAGCTAGCTTTTGTTAGCAGCTACCTGTGTGCATTTGCAACCTAAAAACAACTTCAGAGGTTTCATTTAAACGCTCTGTAAAACACAAAATACCTGTACAAGCTAGGAAATGAGGAATGTTATGCAGACTGAGGACATCTGTTTCAAGTGTGGTGAAGATGTGGACAAGGTCACTTGTTTATCAGTTCCTGCTAACAGAAATATTCAGACAAGCAGACAGAAGTGTTTGAGAGGATAGAACGAGGAGTTTCCTAAAAAGAAGCTGTTAGCTTGCTTCCTCTTGTGGTCAGGTCATCATGATATTCTATAAATGCTGTGCTTTGTGTTAAATATGAAACTCTTCTCCTAATCTCACCCACGTGTCTCCTCCCGTCCGCCCTCATCAGCTGTAGGCTAACCACAGTGGACACAATCACACATCTAAACACAAAAAATGTCTAAACAACACATGAAAACAATAGTAAATTGAATTTTGCACTGTTATATTGCTAGCTTTAGCATGCATTTACATAAAATTCAATGTGTTTTTGCTGTAATTAGCGACAGAGCTAGCTAGTGATAACACTTCCACTTATTCTCTAATTTCCCTCTGGGATTAATAAAGTATTGATTGATTGATTGATTGATTGATTGATTGATTGATTGATTGATTGATTGATTGATTGATTTTTCTGCAGAATAGTGAAGACTTGGACTTTGTAGTGACTTCCATCTACTTTAGTTACTGCATTTATGCATAACCCAAACCCTTATCCTAACCCTAACCCCAACCAGTGTATTCCTAAACCTTACTATAATAAAAACTCAATTCACATCTTATCTCTAAACCTCACCCTTAAGCCTAAAACAGGGGGTCCACCATATTAGGACCGGGTTTTCGTCCTAATAAGGACCATTGGTCTTCAGAAGATCAGTGAATCTGCCAGTTTTGGTCCTAGGTAGGATAGTTAAACAAGTACACACACACACACACACACACAGAGAGAGAGAGAGAGAGAGAGAGAGAGAGAGAGAGAGAGAGAGAGAGAGAGAGAGAGAGAGAGAGAGAGAGAGAGAGAGAGAGAGAGAGAGAGAGAGAGAGAGAGAGAGAGAGAGAGAGAGAGAGAGAGAGAGAGAGAGAGAGAGAGAGAGAGAGAGAGAGAGAGCATTTTAAGCCTCTTCCTGATCTTCTTCTCTAAGTTTGGTCAAGTTACGTTATGGAGAAGCAAACTTGTTTTACTCAAGTGCAGTGAATGCAACATTAGAATCAACTGACAATGAAACCATTAAAATAAGTAATTAAGCCCACCCAAAAGGTTTACATGCACAATGTGAGCTTTTATTTTAGTCTTCCAGGTCACATTTAGACTATAAATGACACCAGTACATGAAAAGCCTTTTGTCTGCTTCTGGTCGGTTCCAGATAATTAAATCACTTCACCACGTCACATGCTGGTGTGCTCTCTATCACAAAAGGTTGGATATTCTTGAAGCATAATTATGGGTCACAATGCCCTGCATGAACAAACAGCTGTGGGGAGGGGCATCATTTAGACAGTTTTTATTCTCCTGCCAAGAATCTGTCTCTGCTTTTATTTTCAATGGGGATTAATAAAACTATTAGGGGGAAGAAGAGTAGCTTAGTAATAACTAAATTATTAGCGACATGTTTAGGCTGATCATATTTTAACAAGCTCTGTGCTGTGAAAACGTTCTGTGGTAGCTGTCCCTTTAGGAATCTGCCATTCTGAATGAAGAGTTTGCTACGGAAAGGTGTACCGCTTTGTGCCACAGTTAAGAAATAAAATGCTATAAAATGATGAAGTTATAGATATTTTGGTAATATCTAATATCACAAGGACTATGTGCTGTTAAATGGTGACAGGCCTATATTTGATATGGTACCTTCTAGAGTCCTGGAACCCCTCAAGGCGCTTTACAGCGCAATCAGTCATTCACCCATTCACACACACATTCACACACTGTTAAGGATGAGCTACGATGTAGCTACAGCTGCTTTGGGGCGCACTGACGGAGGCAAGGCTGTCAAGCACAAGCGCCACTGGTCCCTCCGACCACCACCAGCACGTAAGGGGGGTTAAGTGTCTTGCCCGATTACGGGGCGAGCAATGAACTCCTGTGACACCGTCGCCCCGCAAAGGGATATTTAGCAACATTTTCAAATTTTTAAATAATTTTTGGAGCCAGTGTGTTCTAAAACACCCTTTAAAGGGCTAATGAAAGGCCACAGACCCCCCATCTCCCCCCAGAATATTCCACTTGCTACTTCAGCCTTGCGCGCTGCTCTGTTGGAGCTGATATACCAGGCACTGTAGTCTGCTTCCGGCATGTTTCCTACATGTTTCAGATCATGAAACACAGCTGATTTGTTTAATTTAGTGATGAAATACTCCTGTAGACACTATGGAAGGCTGGGGAGACATCTCAGCTGTTAGATTAAGGTAGGATGACCAAACGTCCACTTTTCTTTATGTGTCCGGGGCATCTGGGGGAGCTTCCTATGTAGATGGGAGAGCTAGAAGCCCTCAATTTACACACCCATGGATTTGACACCAAAACTATATCAAATTTGAATGGTTTATGAAATATTTACAGACTTTTTTCACACTTATGCACACACAAATACAGGCAAAAACATCATCCCCTGACCCATGTGCATTGACCAATAATTAATGTCTTGCTGAGATGAATGGGTATTTGATCCTTTCTGAACTAAATCATGTTATCCCCCCAAAACCAACAAGAATGTATGTCTCGTTTCCCACTAGAGTCAATGTGATTTGCACATAAACCATGCATGAAATTACTGGTGTAATTCTTTTGGGGTGGTCAGTTTCCCAGAAACAATTTCCATTGAAAACAATCCAAGCTGAAGTTATGTGACCTTAAAAATACATTCGGCCAAACGGAGAAATAGCAGTGGAATTATACGGCTACAGCAGGCTTTCTGTGGTGTGTTCTAGTCATCACACTGGCTGAGGGAAGTTTTATTTTCCTATTTATTCCCATCCCTGACACGGGAACGATGTTAAACCTCTGCAGACAGCATGCAGTTAATGCCACATTATATTTTAGATATGCAAGTAAAATGCTTACGGATGTCTTTTCCCTGTGATGCAACAGTGATGAAACCCCTACTGTCACTTCTGTGGTGGGTGGGTGACAGTTATGTCCGTGTTGATGTATGGCGCCATCAACAAACTGAAGTCTTCTAGAAGAGACGCGACAACGGCATCAGCACCGATCTGACTGGAGCACACATCTTCCCCATCTCATCTGTGACCTCTTTATCTCTTTGATGCATTTTCATGCTTGGCTTGGGGCCCCTAATAGTCAATTGATTCATTTGCAGTATGGCCAAGAGTCAGTCAGGTCTCAGATTATTTATTTTTCTCTGGAAAACACTCTCCCCTCTTTTCTCTCATCTGTCTTATTAAAATGTAATGGCAAACAAACCCCAGTCTCTCTCTCCTTATCTGATGGCGCAGAGAAAAACAATTTTAAGGGATTCGTGAAGGTTTATAACCCGTGGCTAGAGGAGAAGAAAACACTCAGGGGTCTTTGATGAGATAGACCTCAGAATAGATCACTACCGCCGGAGGATACCCCACATCAATGCTGAGGCTGATTGACAGGCCTCAAGTCTTTCCAGAGAGTATCAAACAAAGCCAACCTTGACCACCTGCTTAGACAGTCTAGACTCTGTGCCCTACTTAGGAGAGGTTAGAGTCATATTTAGGGTGCTGCATCTGAGATAGAGGAAGAATGCTGCTCCTGCCAAGCTTCTTCTGTGGTCTTGCATCCACACTCAACTGGCATCCATGGCTTTTCCAGACTCTACATATACAGCTGGGGGGGGAGTAGCTAACCACACGGGTAGCAGTACACTCCAGCTGTTCTGAAATAACAACCTGGGTCCTTAATGTCCACCCGTCAGTCCAAGAGCTCATGGATTCCTGTAATTTGAGAGAGAGCGGCTCTTTACATAGACTCGAGGGTTTTTGGGAGAGGAATATAAAGGTTTGATCTGAACGAAACATTATCAAGAAAGGTTCAGAAGGGGTGGTCAGATGTCATGTATAGGCTATTTGAAAACTTCTGGGACCTCTATATGTTTATTTAGCAGGTGCTTTTATCTAAAGTGATGTACAATTGTGAATCTACAGGGCATGTTGTGATCTGTGGGGCAAACCGGAGCACCCGGAGAAAACCCACGCATGTATGGAGAGAACATGCAACTCCATGCAGAAAGGCCGCAGCTTAGTTTTGAACCTGCAACCTTCTTGCTGCTGGGCAACAGTGCTAACCTGCCCTACATAAACCCACATGTAATCTGCAAACATTCGCCATTTATTATGGACAAAATAAATTAAAAGAATGTTTGTTGACTTATTTTAGCTTTACAAGTGTAAAGTTGCATTGTAGCCATTTGTATGTTTGCTCTTTTTGATTAGCTATAGCAGCCATCTTTTACTGGGTTGACTCCAGAAGTTAATCACATGCGGATGTTGGTGTGGCGACGACTTTCGGGGGTTTTCATAGAAATCTCTGACCAGCATACAACAGAAAAGGCTCTGAAAGCAGTCCTAAACTCAAACTCCCATTAAAGTTTTTCTCCTAACCAAAAATGTTAATTAGTTCAGTTCAGTTCAGTTCAGTTCACTTTATTTCAAACATATACATTCACCAACATTTCATAAAAATCATTCCACGCAATTGTTTGAAAAGGAGTAGGGAGAAGTGTATACTTATTTAGCCCTACCCCCTCAGGTTTACATCCTCATCATCAAAATGTAAACAACAAAACAGTTACAATGCCTTAAAAAAAACACAAAAACAAAAAAAAGCAATAATAATAAATAAATTAAATTCTCATGTTCAACTAGAACTATATTTAGATTTTCTAATTTGTAGAAGAGATTAAACATCAGTTTGCATGCCGTCCTGGGTTAATTGCATTTTCTTCAGTCTTATACTTATTTAACATTTCTTTTTTGAGTTTTATTTTAAACTGGTTTACATTACTACTATCCTTTATTTCTTCTGTTAACTCATTCCAGAATTTAACGCCCGCTATTGAAATAGACATCCTTTTCAATGTTGTTCTTACTCTTTGTACTTTTAAATTCCACTTCCCTCTAAAATTATAGTTCCCTTCTCTTTCTAAGAACCATTTACTTATTTGAATTGGGAGCATCCCTTTCCTTACCTTATATATTATTGGCACAGTTTTAAACTTGACCAGGTCCTGGAATTTTAAAGCTTGCGTCTTAATAAAGAGTGCGTTTGTGTGAGCCCTATACCCCTCCTGATGTATTAGTCTAATAGCCCTTTTCTGCATTATGATTATAGTCTGAATATTACTTTTATATGTGTTTCCCCAAACTTCTACACAATAACTCATGTATGGTAATATGAAAGCACAATATAACATATATAAAGTTTTCCTATCCAGAAAATGTTTCACTTTCCCCAAGACAGCAATGCCCCGTGCTAACTTTCCCCTCACATAAGTGATGTGTGATTTCCAACAGGCCTTATGATCAATGATCACACCAAGAAATTTTATGGTATTAACCCTTTCTAGATATACATTATCAACACAAATTTCAATGTTAATATCTTTCTTATAGTTTCCGAATAACATAAATTTTGTTTTATTTAAATTTAAGGACAATTTGTTTCTATCAAACCACGTCTTTAATATCTTTAACTCCTGTGTGATCACCTCCACAACCTGTTGAAATTCCCCACTTGAACAAAGTATATTGGTATCATCTGCAAAAATTACAAACTTTAGGATCTTCGATACTTTACAAATATCATTTATATACATTATAAACAATTTTGGTCCCAATACTGATCCTTGAGGTACTCCACATTCAATATCCATCAATTTAGATTTAAACTCATTTATTTGTACATATTGCTGTCGATTCATCACATAGCTTTTTATCCAATCCAATACCACACCCCTAAACCCATATTTCTCCAGTTTGATTATTAAAATTTTGTGGTCAACAGTATCAAATGCTTTTTTTAGATCTAGAAAAACTCCAAGTGCATACTTCTTGTTATCCATACATTCAGTTATTTCTTCCATTAAATCCTTCAATGCCAAAACTGTTGATCTATTATTTCTAAACCCATACTGGCAATTTGCCAACAGATCATGCTTTTCCACAAAGTTATCAAGTCTTTTTAGAAATAGTTTTTCCAGTATTTTAGAAAACTGGCAGAGTACCGACACTGGTCTATAATTTGTAAAACAATGCTTTTCACCTGATTTATAAATGGGAATATTTTTTGCTACTTTAATTTTTTGTGGAAAAACCCCTTCCTGGAAAGACAAATTAAAAATATATTGTAGCGGTTTTACAATACCATCAATTACTCTCTTTACTGTTAACATATCAATATCATGGAAGTCAGTACTTGTTTTGTTCTTAAGTCCACTGACAATATCATATATCTCCTTCTCTTCCACTGCTCTTAAAAACATTGAACTTGCATTCCTTTCAATGTGTCCTCCAGTCTCCTTTTCTATCATATCAACCTTTATTTCTGCGGCTAGCTTTGGCCCTATTTGTACAAAAAAATCATTAAATCCATCTACTACTTCGTTCATTTTACTAATAGTATTTGTCCCTTCCATAAAATACCCAGGGTAGTCATTAGTCCTTGGTGCATTTTTTTATTATACTATTCAATACATTCCATATCCCTTTCATGCTATCTTTATTATCTTCTAACTTTTTGATGAAGTATTCTTTTTTACAAGTTCTCATTATGTTAGTTAATTTATTTTATACTTTTTATATTTCTTTTCAGATTCTGTAGTTCTCTTTTTAATGAATTCTCTATATAAGCTGTTCTTTTTTTTACAGGCATTTTGCAGTCCCTTCGTCATCCATGGTCTTCCTGTATATTTGTCTTTCCTGTTGACTTCAATAAGTAGGCTATTTTTCTATAATAAGGCCATGAATATACTTAAGAATGCCTCATAGGCTTTATTGACATCCTTATATTTATATACAATAGTCCAATCTTGTTTTATTAACTCATTTTTGAGACACTGCATTGCCTTTTCTGTTCTAATTGTTTTATATATCATCTTACCTACATTTCTATGAACTTTATACCAACAGTCATAAGTTACAAAGACTGGTAAGTGGTCACTTATATAATTTATCAATATCCCGGCTTTTATATTTTCTTCCATTACATTTGTAAAAATATTATCTAATAGAGTTGCACCATGAGTGGTTATTCTTGTTGGTCTTGTTATCAGGGGAAATAATCCCATACAATACATTGACTCAATAAATTCTTCAGTACTCTTATTATGATTTGGGTTCAGTAAATCAATATTAAAGTCTCCACAAATAAAAATTCTTTTCTGATTCAGATTTGTGTACAAGTCCTCCATAATGTCCTTAAAAGTCTCAATCTTTGATCCTGGTGTTCTATATATGCAACTAACAATGATATTTTTCTGTTTGTTCATATTTATTTCCACTGTTATACATTCCATCACTCCATCTACCACCCTTGTCATTCTACTCATTTTTTCAAACCTTAAATTTTCATCAACATAGAGTGCCACCCCACCTCCTTTTTTATTTGTCCTATCTAGATGGAGGAGCTCATATCCCTCCATCTCAAAATCCTCTTCTTTTCCAGTGTTTATCCAAGTCTCTGATATTGCTATCACATCAAATGGTTGATTAAACTGTGCTATATATGCTTTAATAAATTGAAAGTTTGCATATAGACTTCTACTATTGAAATGAACCATAGTTATATTCTTACCCCCCTCTATGTTCCTATTAAATTGTTCCATTGTATAATAATTACAGTCCTTTAACATTTTAGTAAAAAAATTACAGTCAGGATCTATATTGCTATCATACCCCAATGTCCCAGTTTCAGCATCCATTTGATTTGTTACTTGAAATCTGTCAGCCATCTGACTTTGTTATATATCTTATCCACACACCATCACCTCTAACAACACTTCGTCTAGGCCTTGTACTATCCTATTTGACAATTCATTAAAAGTACCATCAACCATCCCCATGCTTTGCCTTACATTTATCAGCCATATTTTTCCAGTTCCATCAGCTCTTTAATGACCAAGACCTTTGCCTGCTCCGGTGTTCCATTTAACTTAATGAACACCTTACAATCTGATGTCCAGGTTGACTGTATTTTCTTCTGTTTTCTTAATAATCTCGCTTGTCTTGCAATATCTGCATTTTTCTTGGTTAGATGTTCATTAACATACACATTCGTTCCTTTCAACTTTCTTCCTTGCTTCAGTAGTTCTTTTTTCTGCTTCCTATTCACAAATCTTATAATAATGGCAGGTTTTTGATTCTTGTTTTCCTTGGAAGAGTATGGCACCCCCAATGTCCCTACTATCCATTTCAATACCTTTACTATTGAAAAATGCTATTACCTGCTCTTCCAGGGAGCGCAACTCTTGCTCAGTCGGCTCCCCTCTCTCTTCAGCTGCTGCCCGTGCATATGTCTGGTGCTTGGTTTCCAGACCCGTTACTATTACATCAGATATCCTTGAATATTGTTCCAATTCTGCCACTCGTACTTCCAACATATTAATCTTCTTGTCCTTTTCCTCACTTTGCCTTCTTAATTCTTTAATATCCTCAATTAAATTGATGATCAGTTTTTGTTGTTTTGCAATGGTTGTAATCTCTTCTGACATAAAGTTAAAAGATTTCTTTATGTCCTCCAGTTCTTCCTCATTGATATTACCTCTTTTAGGCAGCATCTTCTGAATACTTGAACACTTGTGCCTCTTTTTTTTTTTTTTTGTTTTTTTTTTTTTTTTTTTTTTTTTTTTTTTTTTACTGCAGCCTCAATCCATAGGCCAGCTCCGGGCCCTTCTTGTCTCTCGACGGGGAAGGCTGTTGTGGTTTAGTCTCCGCGACGTGATGAATGTTTGTTGGGCCTGGCTCAGCAGGACCCCTCCGTAGTCGGTGTCGCTAGGCCCCGTCGACCGAACTATGCCGGGTTCGGCGCTGTTGGGCCAGGCCGATGGAGGCGCGCCGGGCTCAGTACCGTTGGGCTGGGCCGGCGTAACCACGCTGGGTACGGCACTGCCGGATGGAACCACGCCGGGCCCGGTGCCACTGGGTTGGGCCGATAGAACCACGTCAGGGTCGGTGCCGCTGGGCTGGGCTGGGCCGGTGTCACCACGCCGGGTTCGGCGCCAAATCCTGTGTGCTTCCGTCGGTACCGGGATGGAGGTCCGGTGTAGCGTCAGCTCCTGCTTGTTGCTCACACAAGCTCTGCTCCAAAACTTTTGCCGCAAAACAGCCTTGGTTCTGTCGATAGTTAATAGTAAACCTAAACGCTGAGTGAGAATACAATCGTCCCACCAATATGGAAACAATTGGTGATGTCACCAGAGCCGTCATATGCGACATATGTAGTGAACAACTGAAGAAAGCTGCTGTCTGAGCTGGAACAAGTAAATATGAGAAAAGATAACAAACTGGAATACAAAACAAGTACATGTTTGACATGTCTAGTCCTATAAAATGATGCGTTTGTGAAAAGTTGTATGTTTTAAGGACAAGATAAAAGTTTAAAACTATATTTATTATTTTTTAATAATCCAACAGGTCTATTACATTTAACTCAGCCCAAACCCACATCTCCTAAGCTACTGGGCAGATTTTAACTAAGCTAGTAAAAGTAATCAACTGACTATCTGGTGGAGTCTAATTCAAGATGGCCACCATAAACACATTTGATTCCGTTTGATAGAGAGCTAAAAATGGGTGTTTGTAGCTATCATCCGCCTACACACACCCACACACACATTGAGAGCTAACAATTAGCATGAGATCTTATATATGTTAAATGTATGCATTAGGAGACATGTTATGACTTTTTTCTTAAATTATAATAGTTCTATCGGTGATACCCAACATTTTTATGACGTTTTATCGCACAAAGTCCCTCTCACATGAAGAAATTCAAGCTGTTTTATTTGGTTTCAGAACCTTCCAGAATGAGCTGTTTCTGAGCTCTGTCACTTTAAGAAAACAAGCTGGAGCTGGCCACGCCCACCCATCCCCCGCTCAGGCTGTTATAAGCTGAGAAGCTCTATATCTAGAAGGTCTCTGAGTAAAGCCCCTATTCCTCCAGCAGCAGCTGTTTTGCATGTGATAGGTAGTTCTATTCTAATTTATCTGTTTGTGACATCACAAACAGGGACTTTTTGACACAGCTTGTTTGGGATCTTTACAGTAAGTATACAAAAAATATGTATAAATCTACAGCCTAGATGCTGCTTTATGCATTGTCAGGAATGCAGAACTGTTAAGTACAGAGGTGGCAGCAACGGCCAATCACACATTAGCACGTTTCGGCACATGGACAGTTCTAATGGGAAACAGGCTTCAAGAGGTTGTTTTCTGCTTGGTCCTAGTGCTGAACCCATGTCTATTTAATATAGCGTAAAATTGCTTTTGGACGGTAAAATGTGCAGGGGACAAGAACTGACTTTGGAAAAAGTGGGGGGCACATGAACATGCATCTCCTAGATGTGCGACGGAGCGCATCACACCGCTTCCGTGATTACTTTTAACTATTGAGCTTCATCATCCTGGTCTCTTATGCGTCTTCGTGTGCGCATTATTATGTTTAACATAAGTACGATCAGTGTGAGGAATTCTATCTCTTCGTCTGCCATGTTTAACTGAATGGCTTTGTTTGGGTAAATGACGCATGTACGCCTGCCGCACTATGTCGTCACCCCCCCCCCCAGACATCTAGAACTTTTCCCTGCTGTGTGAAGGCAGCCGAAAGGACAAGTTCCGGTACAAAAGTGATGTGTCTGAAAACACAGTTCTGGTTAAAAAACGGACTGAATTGTCCACACATATTCCAGAATGTTAATCTGAAAGTCCGAGAGCTCCACGAGTGGTCAGCCCGCGCAGCAGCTAGGCGCCGCATCGGTCAGACATGCACCGGGCTGACCACTGGGGAGAACCGGGTGGAAGAATGGAGCACAGAAGTGTCCTTCAAAGAGATCCGTCATATTTCAACCCATTTTTATGTTAAATGCACTGCCCTTTTACCCATTGACATATGCCCTATTAATTATTTTACCGTATTTTACATCTAAATTTCATGGTTAAACAGTACATGCTACATGTTAAAATGATAGTTAGCTAACTACTTCGATAAACTCAGCTAGTTTAAAGGTGGCAGTGACCTAAAATACATAAACATAATTTAACTTACCGAGAAAAATGAAGTGGAGACTCCTTTTAGTGCAATTAATGCCACAGCAAGTCATTTTGTCCAACAATTGCACAAATAATATCCAAAACAGAATACACAAACAGAGAGACTCAAAATCCCGAAAAAGTTCCCAGGCGAGACCAAGGCTCTACTGAGGCCTTTCCACGGAGCTAGCTCTGTGGTCACGTGGGTCTGAGGCGGCGGTCACTTGTGTTGGATGCTCAATAACTATACAGAATTTTAGGCTTTTAATACACTTAAACAGAAGAGTGAGAAAATATTCACCCCCCTCAGAGTTGTCATGAGTATAAACTAGATCATTTAAACAAAAAACATGTTTTGGTACCAGGCTGTAAACATGTTTATTTCTGCTGTGAAATTGGTGTTTTTAACATGGGAGTCAATGAGAATTTGCTCGCTTCTGACACCAGCCCCCAGCGGATGAGGGTGGAACTGCAATTTATGGTACTTCCGGGTTTGATTCAATTTTAGAGACGCATTGTGGGGGCTTGGTTCTGCATAACACGTTTAAATCATTAAAGGTGAAGAAAAATGACAATTGCATTTTGTTTCCTACTCTTGACACTCCTGAGTATTTTGTTATGAAAACAATTATCATAAAAAGAAGAGAATTCTTTCACTTCTCTCTCTCTTTCTGCTGATATAATGAATACATTTTTAAAATCCCCATACCACTAAACAAACACTGTTAATCATTTTCCATCATTGTTTTGTTCAATAAGACATTTGCTAATTTACTGCAATAACAGATTTGTTTTCCAAACGCAGAATCCGTGGAGGGAAAAGGATGAAACTCCTTGAGAGCGACAAATATTAAACCTGTACCAACATAACTAAATAAACAAGAATAGATCACGATTTGTGCAAAGAATAGAATGTTTTGAAATGCAGATTATTGCTACTGGCAATGCAGAAACAAATGTTCTAGAAAAATCTTTGTTTTTACTTCCCCTCCAAAAGTCGTATAAAACAGTTGTTGTTTTTTTGCTTTATTTTTTATGCCACTTGGAAATAATGTGCATTTATTACCACAACAATACAGGAACTCTAAATCCAGTTATTTTATAGCATCTGATACCCGGAGAACCAAGTTGGATTCACTGTGATACGTGTCACCGTTTCTGTAACCTGCAATCCATTTGGTATAATCTCTGGATAAACTCTGCTTCCTAACGACCTTATTGGATGAACCTAATATAACATTTTATTGGGTGATGCTGCAATGATCAGGAGTTTCACAGGGGCAAAAGGACTTTTATGTGTGTTTTTACTTCTTGTTGTCTCCAGGCTCTTGAGGAGAAAGGTTAATTGCCCTCCTCGTGAACCAGTCAGACGTGTTTAAGTTGGTCCAAACATGCCCTGAGAGGCATCTTCCCCAAGACTAGACAAGAATTTAAAAAAAAGAAGAAAAACAACAACCAATTCTGTGGATGAGGCAAAGCATAGATGTGTGTAGTTACTGCTCAGCCTTCCTCCTTTTGTTTTTCTATCCACAAACAGGAGTCGAACACCTTAGAATGTTCTGGTTCTTAACTAAATCATTTAAAAATCATCACGCAGATCAGGAAAATTAATTATTTTCCAGGAAAAATTATACATTTACACCTCTGAATGGCATCAGATTTGCATTCATATTTATTCTCCCCACTGATCTGCAGCTACAGTTTATAAAAAGAAATCCATTACTTTTAGATTTATCTAAGATTTGCTTAGATCAGGGGTGTCAAACTCAAACTCACACGGGGCCAAAATGAAACTCTGGGACGGAGTCGAGGGCCAAACTTAATATTTTTTGAAAAAGTGACGGCAAATTTGCACATTTTCTTTATCAACATATATGCAATTTTGAACCTTTAAATTTGGAAACAAACATATTTCTGCATTAACACTGAATGTGGAATAACCAAATTACACACGAGCAAGTCAGTTTTAAATAAAAGGCATCAGTGGTATTCATCACTTGTGGTATAATCAGCATTTTTAAAATCTATTCAGGATTTATGTTTTCTTGTTTATTCATTTTTCTTATTTTTTATTCTCCTTTTTTTCTCCTGTAATACGTGTCATCGCTGCTGTGACGTCTAGCTTTCCCCACTGAGGAACAATAAAGGGATTTTCTATTCTATTCATCTATCTGCAGCCTTTCCACTTCCTGTTTACTATAGGTTAAATCTTTTCTCACGGGCCAACAACAAAATAAAAATATCATATCTTAAATGAAAATGCAATATCCTCACCTGTTATCTTTCATGTTTTGGAGCAGAAAACGAGCACAAAACCAACATATTTAAAGCTCAGTTTGCTCCACTGGTTTACTGTGATGCTCACCTGTTCCAGCCAGATACCTGCATCATGGGGCTGATCTGAGCTGAGGAGGAGACTCCTGTTGTTTTGTTCATCTTCATCATAATAACGACAACAGGTGCTCACATAGGTTTGTGCTGATGAACATGTCTGAGCAGCTTGACCACGTTGTTGTGTGCCGGGGAGGAAACACGACAGCAGCAACAACAGAGTCGTGCTGGTTTGAGCGTGTCGCTGCTCGCTGGAGTTATATCAGCTCTGTCTGGATGTTAGTTGGAAAACTTTCTCTTTCAGTCGTGAACACATTACTGAGCGGCTAGAATCTCCGTTTCTGGGCTTCAACGTCAGAAAATATCTTAGTAAACTCAGCGCTGAGTGAGAGGAGTGTTTAGTTTGTCCGAGACAGCGGAGCAGCACACCGGCAGCAGGCGCTGGAAAAAACACAAAGGAGGGGGCGCGTCGGCTCCGCGCTAACGCCGCAAAGCATCATGGGAGTTGAAGTCTTTGCAGTAAAATTGGCCAGCGGGCCAGTTTTAATATATTTTTGATATTTATCTTGCGGGCCACATAAAAATGCTCCGCGGGCTGCATCTGGCCCGTGGGCCTTGTGTCTGACATATGTGACTTAGAGGAACAACAAATCTGGAAGCTGTTTGTCAATTTTACTGCAAGGTTTTTATCTGTTCATCAACATATTAAGGAACTAGGCCCAATCTCAATACTCGCACTGCGCACTTCAGCAAAGTGCACTTGGAGAAAGTGTGCTGTAAGGCTTCGAGTGCGTAGTACACAAGTGTGCAAATAATTGCCGAATTGAGACAGGGAGCATTGCGTCATCGATCGCAACGCATGCCGGGATGCTGGTCGCTGTGATACTTTTTCAAAAACCTTTATTAACAACTTTTAAACAAACAGCCAAACAGTTATTTGAAATAATGTATATTTATTGCTGCTTTGTCTAAAAGTTTTAGAGCATCAACTAATCATCCTAAAATTAACAAATTTCATAACAAAATGCATATTTTCAGAAAAGGAGCTTGAGTCTTTTCTCTTGCAGCAATGACTTGTGGGTAATAAACTTGCCCCAGGTCCACATCGCTGCAGACTTGGGTGAAGTGCAGATTAAGGGTGCAATGGGGGCGTGGTCAACTTCTGCACTTGAGAATCGGGACACCCTATGCACTTGCACCCCTGGCCGGGAACGCACAATTGAAGGGTGCAAGTGCGAGTATTGGAATTAGGCCCTAGATGCAGGAATATAGTAGAAAAATAAAATTACTAGCACACCTAGTGGCTGGCTGCAAGTAAAACCTTTGTGCCCCACCCTTTCTACGTAAACTAAAGAAACATTTTCCTACATAATTAAAAAAAACACACCTCAGATTAGTTTTCCTCGTGTTTATTTCTGATGATTCACCTAGCTCTTACCATGCTGCTGCATTTTCCAACACAGTCTATTGTATTTAGTTCAGTGAATGCACACAAAAGGAGAATCCACAACTTTCAGATCCACATCCAGATTTCTCACAATGTTGATTCAAAAATACAACATGGCATCTCCTTGTGAACAGAATATCACTTTTAGACAGTTGAAGTAGATTGAGTCAGATTGACCATTTAAATGGTTGTTGGTGGTTCTTCTTTGGTTTTTCAGTTAAGTAAAAATCTGAGTGGACTATTCTGAATCATTCTCTTGTCTTATTGATATCATTCTGTGGTAAACTCAATGCATTTCAGCCACATGGCCCAATTCTTCCAGTTTAGCTTGAGTTAACTTGAGTTACTTGCTAATAGTAAAGACAAACTAACAGATCAGGACTCGAAATCGGATCGAATTTGAAGTTAAAAGATCGGATCGGAATCAGACGCCTAAAATTCAGATCTAAGTCAAAAGTTGAAGCTCTTGACTTACTGCTCTCTCTGTGAGATGTTTAGAAAATGACTAGAATGAGAGTTTAGAAACAAGCAGCTAAAATTAACTTCCCATAGGTTAGTTAGACTCTGCTTTAAAGACAATCTGAGAAACTCTGCAAAGGCCTGCTGCTCCTCATCAAAAAGGTAAGCTGAGGTGATTCCGACATGACTAGGATGTCGCCTTTTCTCCTTCTCACTTCCTTCTTCTCACTGGGAGTTGACCACAGACACCTCACCATATATACAGTACAGGCCAAAAGTTTGGACACACCTTCTCGTTGAACGTGTTTTCCTTATTTTCATGACTATGACCATTTACAAAGGGGCCAACAAGTGCTAAACACCTCTGGGAATGTCTTCAAGACTGTTGGAAAACCATTTCAGGTGACTACATCTTGAAGCTCATTAAGAGAATGCCAAGAGTGTACAAAGCAGTAATCAGAGTAAAGGGTGGCTATTTTGAAGAAAATAAAATGTAAAACATGTTTTCAGTTATTTCATTGTTTTTGGTTAAGTACATAACTCCACATGTGTTCATTCATAGTTCTGATGCCTTCAGTGGGAATCTACCAATGGTCATGAAAATAAAGGAAACACATTGAATGAGAAGTTGTGTCCACACTTTAGGCCTGTATTGCATGTGTACATATATATGTGTGTGTGTGTGTGTGTGTGTGTGTGTGTGTGTGTGTGTGTGTGTGTGTGTGTGTGTGTGTAGATAGATAGATAGATAGATAGATAGATAGATAGATAGATAGATAGATAGATAGATGTGTGTGTGTGTGTGTGTGTGTGTGTGTGTGTGTGTTGTAACATCCAGCAATGGTCAGTTTTTAGGTACAGTTTGACCAATCAACATCTGGTCAAAAAGGAGACATGAGACTTCATCCCATCAGCTGGAGCTCAGAGTCTCTGCAGCTCTGAACACAGATAACGAATTGGCAACAATAATGTTCTCTCCTCAAAGTCCATCCTTATCGCCCTACAGGATTCGTCATGCTTAACACTCGCAGCACGGATCTGTTGCTAAATCAAAGAATGATTTCCTACATTAAATATGAAATTCTGAAACTTATAAGCTAGATAATCATTAAATAAATGTTTGTTTATTGCTACTTATAATAATTATGATATAATGAAATGTTTCATTAATCTGTGCTCATTGATTGAAGTTTGAAATGAATGTTATGTTATTGTTACGTGCCGTACCCCTTTTCGGCCACAAGATGGCCGCAGTGGCTTCGGCCATGCTTGTCTCCCAGTGCCAGCTGTTCGGAATCATTAATCAGGGAGCAGCTGTTAAAAGCTGCTCTCCTCCCTCAGTCTGAGAGAAGGTCCAGGGTAGTGTAGACTGGGAACAGTTTATGCTATTCTCTTCTCCTCGGTCTGCTCTTTTGACAAAACTCGGCTCGCTCGACAGTTTATGATATACTCTTGTTTGGATTTTTGGATTTGGATTTAGGATTAGACCATTTGGCATCTAGACTTCGGGCCGGCATTTTGACTTTGACTTTAGGATCTCCCCTTTTGTATGAATATTAATATTCTCGGTTGTTTATCCCCATCCCCTTCTGGGTTGGCGCTTTTCGTTCTCCCTTTTGTAAATAAGCTCTTTTTGATTTTGTATATAGAGATTCCTTTTTAATGTTGTAAATATTCGTTTTGTAATAAAGATTATTGTTTTTTAAGCGACACAGCACTTTGTTTATTATTAAAACCACACACTACTTTTATTACTCCCCTCCTCATCTCTCCTAGAGAGCCGGACACGTAATAACTTGGGGGCTCGTCCGGGATTTTTCCTTTATTTTCCATCTTATCCCAACATTTTTAAGTGCGTGTAACAATATTAATTGTGTGTTGTGTCCCTTAGAGTTGGAGCACGGCACCCTTTGACCTGCATGCATTTGTGGCGGCTCCTTCACACCGGCTTCTGGAGAGTTGCCACAAAGCCGATCTGCAGCAGGTTGCCGCCCATTTCAGTCTCCCCCTTCCGAAGCAACTCACCAAGGCGGCTCTACGTCTTCTGGTGGTGGATTATTTGGAAACACAGGGACTCCTCCCTTCGCCATCCACTCCTGGTGCATCTCCGCAGCCCTCGGATGGGGAAAAGGGCCGGCTCGTCCAAAAGAGGGAGACCCTCGCTTCGGCTCTGCCTTCTTCCTCAGCTGAAGATTCGCCTCCAGATTCTGACTCGTCTGGAGCATGTTCTTCCCGTACTCCGCTTACTGAAGCCCAGCTAAAGCTAAGCTTAGCTCGCCTAAAGATCCAGGCAGAGGAGAGAGCTCATGAGCGACGCCATGAACTGGATTTAAAACGTATGGACACCGAGGTTCGCCTCCGGGAGCTCAAGATACAATTAGCCACCGTGAAAGCTACTTCCTCCTCGAACTACCCCCTCGCCGCTGATCACCCAGCGGCCTCATCTCTGTCTCCGCATGAACTGTCTCGAGACGCCATGTCTCATCCAGCTGCCACATCATTGCCGCCCGCCTTCGATGTCTCCAAGTGTGTTTCGCTTCTTCCGCCCTTCCGAGAGACTGAAGTGGATGGGTATTTCCTTGCTTTCGAGCGGATTGCGGTGACTCTCCAGTAGCCTCGTGAAGTTTGGTCGTTGCTTTTGCAGTGCAGGCTCACAGGTAATTTCGGCTCTGTCTCTAACGGACAGTTCTAATTATGAGTGTGTAAAAGCCGCCATGTTAAATGCTTATGAGCTCGTTCCTGAGGCTTAATGTCCGCACTTTCATTCTGAGAAACCTCGGCCGCACAAAGCGTTTGTTAAATATGCTCATGAAAAATCTGTCCTCTTTGAGAAATGGTGTTCTACTTCAGGGGTAAACTCCTTAGCAGACCTGAAAGAGCTAATTATGGTGGAGGAGTTTAAAAGACACGTTCCTGAGAGACTCGTTTTGTATCTGAATGAACAGAAGGTCTCAACTCTCTCTGCTGCGGCTCTGTTAGCAGATGAGTTCGCGCTAACACATTGGTCTTGGGAGTCCAGAGCTGACCCCGGTCAACGTAGGAGTCCCTCTCACCCTAGTGACCTTCCGGAATGTTTTTATTGTCATGAAAAAGGTCACTTCATTAGGGATTGTTTTCGTCTCCAGCGGAAAAACCGGAGGAGTGAAAAATCACCTCCACCGAAGCCCGTAGCTGCTTGTGCTGTTGTCTCAAACAGGTTGGTTAACTGTGAAACCCCTCACTCGAGTTTTAAGCCGTTTTTGTCTGCTGGAGTGGTGTCTCTGTTAGGAAGCCATATTGGCCAGGAAGTAGTGATTTTAAGAGATACCGGAGCTGCTCAAACCCTGATAAAATGGAGTATGTTACCGTTTTCTGTAACCAGCCAGGCTGGTTCTTCTGTGTTGTTGCGGGGTATTGGCAGGGGCTCTGTTCCAGCTGAGGTTCATCATATTCACCTCACTTGCCCTTTGACTACTGGTGACCTAAGGGTAGCCATTTTAGATGAGTAGACCTGATTTTGGGAAATGACGCTGTTGGTGGATTAGTGTTACCTCCTCCTGAGCTCAGTTCTTCGCCTGAAATCGGGGTAGGTTTGGATAAGCTACCTGCTTGTTTAAGATGTTGACTGCTGTTGTCGAGACGGATCCGACTGTAAAAACGCCTGGTCTGGCCTCTAGAGGTCCTCGAGTGGTTTTGCCTGTTTCTTGTAAATTGTCGGCTGATGTTCAGAAAACAGATCGAAGTCTGGCGTCCCGTTTTGCTCGAGGGGACTTCTCTGTTGTGGCTCAACCTCTGACCAACACGTTGAGTCCTCGTATTCATATCTCATGGACCCCGGAATGTCAAACTGTTGTGTCTCTGCGAAACCTCCTCTGTTCTCCTGTTCTAGTTGTTCAAAATCCCACCCGACCTTTCAAGCTGGAAGTCTACGCCAGCCAAGAAGGGGCTGGAGCTGTCCTCATCCAGGAGGATGACACCGGGCTTGGTCTTCTAGTATGCTGTTTCTCTGGGAATTTCAACCGCACACAGTTTCTCACTCAGAGGAGATCTGTAACATTTTCCTGTTTGAGTTGGAAACAGTTAATTAATTCCTAATGTCTTTCAGACACCACCCTCTAGACTTGCCAGCGGCTGATTTGGTGGGCCCTCCTGCTCCAGGAAGTCAACCTGGAGATTCGCTGCGAGAAGGGCTCTGTCAACCTCATCACGACCGCATTATCACGCAGTTTTAGTCATGAGGCTCCCTTGTAGGCTTGTGTTTTCTAGATGTCGGATCACATATAAGGCTAGTGTTGTCTGCACAAGCAGACATCTCGGGAACACTCTGCAGCGCTGGGGATCAGCGCAGCGTGATATTATGTGTTTAATCTGCCCGCCTTCTGTGATCCAGGGATAGTTAGTTCGTTTTTCTTTTGTTTAGGTGTTTAGATAGCGGGAGACCTTGGTTCTTTTGAATAAATGTTGGCTCTTTTTACACCCCCATTTATTCTCTTAGGGGTGGGGTGGGGGTGGGGGGGTGGGGTGGGGGGGGTATATATATCGGGGATGGAATGTCTGGGATTTTCTCCTGGAACTATTACATAACTATGGAAATTAGAAAAGTGCTTACTTTGTACACAATTGCAGATAAAAATGAGAAAGTACAACAATGACTGACTTGAACTGAAAAGGAAATGACAGCACGAGATTAAGACATAATCAGGGCAAGATCGGAAAAAAATATTGAGGAAAGAATAAGCTGAAACCTTATTTATTTATTTGTTTACATACATTGTAAAGCTGAATGTAAGGTAATTTCTACTTAACTGCAAAAGACGTGGAACACAAAGAAATGTAATATTACCTGTTGTGTAAATCTGTGGGCAGCATTGGGTTTTTGTTATCAGACTACTTGCCGGTGGCTGGAATTACTGCTCTCCCTCTGAGGCTTGCTGCCTCAGGCAAATTAGGTCCTCAGAACAATGTAGGAACACAATAGAAACAATAAATCCATCACTGCAGGCCACAGCTCCAACTTGCTGTTGCCAACAGAAAGGGGTACTTGTTGCTAAGGCCACTGTCCTACCTTGCAGGGCGCTGACAGGAAGCTCTAGTCTTTTGATATTGGACGTGAAAGTACCAGAAAAAAAGCACACTTGCCTTCACCTGCAGTGTTATTGGGACACCCCAGCAGATGCTGCACTTCTGTTCCAATCAATTCTCAGAACTCTCTGGTGGCCAACAACTAGGGCACAAAATACCCCGGGGTTCTCTGAGTGTGTGATTGCAAATTTACAAGAAAGACTAACACTGAGGATAATTTATTGTGTACACTAAAAAGAGGGCAGTAAATGCTAAGGACAATATAATAGGCCATTTATCAAAGGTACACCTGATTGCTCTGCCAGACCTTCCATTAGCGGTAGCCTGAAGCGCAGACCTGACAACAAATGTGTTGGATATTAAAGCTTAAAATTATTTAGCCCCACTGGGGGTTATAATTACTATGGCCCCATCTCCATAGGAGGCAAATGTGAAGTAAAAGAAGGTTAAAAGTTTTTTTCTGCATGGCTGCACATCAACTAAAAATTAGAGCTGTTGACATTTTTAGCCAAATATGTCAACGATCAGAGATTAAGTTCTTCACATTTAACTTTCATAAATCCTAATCACCTCCTGCGTGGCCGAGGCAACAACAGCAGCGTTCCTCTAAAGGGGCATTAACATAGTGAAAGGACTGTAAACACAATCTAGAGCGCCAAGCTCAGCCCGGCGCTAAAGTAAGCAATCAGGATGGAACTCTTATCAGCTGATGCGCCAGCCAAGGATTTTCAAAGTGTTTACATTTATTGCCACGCTTTACATCAAGGAACTTAGCGGTGCTGATATTAAATCCATCCCTTCTAGGAGCATGTATTTGCAGCTGGGGGATTATAAATTTAAAAGCTAATAGCATACACGGTACATACATTAAAGCACTTATTTATGTAAAAGAGAAAACTACTTACGTTCATTCGGCTGCTTGCTATTTTTGTTGGTGTTGGATAAAAATACATTTAGACTGTCAGGAACTTGTGTTTAAGTTTTTACTGCTAAAAGCACAAAGTTAACCAGTCAGTAAATGACTGTTATGTAATGAAAATGCATAAATCTGCAGACAGAATGACTGCATCATGTTTTCTGTGAGTTGAACCTAAATGTGAAGAAGTCTTGAAAACCTAAAGGACGGAGCCATCGGACTACAGCAACTCCTTCAGGATTGTGGTTTTTGTGGAAATGAACAGTGGCGGCTGGCCAGTAGAGGGCGATAGGGCGCCGCCCTCCCAGTTTCCCCAGTGTTTTTAATTTTTATTTTAAAAAATAAATAAATAAAATTAACAATAATCACATATTCTAAGTTAAGTGTGTGTTTTGTAACAAAAATAAATCATTCATATATATATATATATATATATATATATATATATATATATATATATGTATATATATATATATATATATATATATATATATTGGTCTCTGCCGATCTCTGCCGAGCGGTGGAGGCTGTGTGCTGTTTTTGAATCGCCCAAACAGGACGAGACCAGTCGTCCAATTGCTGACAAGAAAATCAAAGGGTAGGAATGGGAATGTATCCAATCAGCGTCGACGTTGTTTCAGAAGCATGATGGGCGATAGAGCTACCGCCAAGGCTTTCGTTGGTGTTCGGTAGAACTCGGAGAGTCTCGACTCCAGCACGTTTTTGGTCGTGACTCATGACGGTCGTGACGCAGACGTAGACATGGACGCCAGTGCGCCTACAACCAGCAGCATGGAGACCGGATCTCAGCAGCCACTGAATTCAGTTCAGTCTCCTCCAGTATCCGTTCGAGAGGAGAACTATGGTGGGAAAACTTAATGTCAAAGAGCTTGGACCAGATCAGCCCGACGTAAAGATAAGCCAGCAGGAGAAGGAGAAGGGTAAACTGTACACACGACGCTTCTCCCAAAATTGGTACACCAGGAAGCAGTGGCTAGCTGGATGCAATCACGCTAATGTGTTATTTTGCTTTCTGTGTTTGTTATTCAAAACGGCTGGGATCCACAGAAGGTGGATGTGGAACTTGTGTCTCATTGGGGACTCTATTCATTCTCTGACTGAGGAATGCAGCGCATCAGTGCAGCAGCCAACAAAGAAACGGAGGACGTTTGGCCAGGGAGAACAGCAGCTGGGTGCAGAGGTAAGCTGTCCATTACATTTCTGTAAACAAGACAATCAGAATCAGAAATCCTTGGTTGTCCCACAAACCGGGACATTTGTTTAATAACATGTACATTGTTTAATGTGCAATAACTGGAAAAACTAATTTCAACACACATACCTATTACACATATTTAATCATGTAAATGTGTATTTCAAGTAAATTTGTACATACATCAATCTGATTCCATTTTACTTGTTACACTTCTGCTGCAGCAAACACATTTCCCAGCTTTTGGGACAATAAAACATTTCTGATTCTCAATTAGATGTTTTTACATTTGAAGTAAAAACATCTAATTGAGAACCAGAAATGTTTTATTGTCCCAAAAAAGTGGGAAATATGACATTTGTAAGAGGATACTGATGACATTATTTCCTATGAAAGTGTTTCCACTTTCCATAAGTCCTAACAGTGTACATTTCTGGCATTTTGTCTAAGTAGTGTTTACTACCATTACTGTAACAGTGACCTGCTCATAATTTTTCGTGTTCACTCAAATGTTGAAATTGAACAAAATGTTTTTGTTACTTGCCTCTTGCATTGCCTATTTACCATTTATGGTCATGTTATTTTATGTGCAATTTAATGCAGTATTTTTCAACCTTGGTCCGCAAGGCAGCGTGCCAATAGTCAGACACACCTGGATTAATCAGTTTGTCCAATGATGTAAGACAGGAAATAAAAGAGCTGTGCTTAATTCAGGAAATAGTGAAGTTGTGCACAAAGTTCAGAAAGCACAAGTTTGTTTAAAAAAAAATAGCACAGCCCCACCAAAAATATTTTTCACCAGCCGCCACTGGAAATGAAACATCAGCATTGCAAAGATGCAAAGAGATGTCTGAGAATCCAAGAAATGTAAATACAAAGACAGGCATGGACGTAGCTTTGGGGGAGAGATGGGGACATGTCCCCCCAGTTTTTCCAAAGTCCATTTTCGTCCCCTGCACCTTTTACCATCCAAATACCATTATGCTATATTAGACACTGGTTGAGCACTAGGACCAAGCAGAAAACAACCGCTTGTGTTGAAGCCTGTTTCCCATTAGAGCCCTCCATAAGCTTATCTATTGGCTCTGCTGATACTTGCTAACGTGGGATTGGCCGTTCCTGCCACCTGTGAACTTTACAGTTCTGCATTCCTGACATTGAGCCTGCAGGCTGTAGTTTTATACATATTTTTTATGTATTTGCTGTAAAGATTCCCCATGCCGGTTGTTCCCCCCTTCTAAAGTCAAAACTACATCCATGTAGTCAGGTATCCCACCAAATGAAGATATCTTTCTATGTTTTGTCCTGACATCCACAAGAACATGTAGATAAACAGCTTCATTAACGATTATTTCAAAAACTCTGACCGAAATGAAGATCTTTGAATTTTCCATCGTCAGCATTTGCTTGTGGACGTATGGTTGCGACGGACCAGAACATCACGTGTGTGACTTGTGTTTACAGCAACAACATGGATGCCCTCAGAGCTGTGTTGGTATTTTTGATTGTCCAAGTGCTTTTGCTTGCTTGTTTTTACAAGCTCAATTACTGCTAAGCTATTGACCCGTTGCACGTGACGTCACGCCACTCATGTGACCGCCCCCTTCGCCATGATGGACGGCAAAAAGGCCGTTTACACCAGTAGAAACTCCAGCGAAGGTAGCCAAAACAAGCCAGTTTGTAGCTGATTTGACAGAGAAATGGTTTTAGCTTGCTGCGTGGTCGGCTGCACTAACAGACAAGGACGTAAACCCAACTTGTTCTTTCTTTTTAACAACTTTGATGGAGACTGAGATGAACTGCAGCGATCAATCAATCAAGCGGACTAGCAGGCCTCAGATTTGCAGCGAACATGTTTTTACCGGGTAAGATTAACGTTCACTTATTTCAGGAGGAAGACAGGGACAGGGATAAATATGATGTGTTTACACTAGTTATTGATAATCCTGATGGATGGGTATTTCACCACGGAGGCTGCGCGCCGTCCACTGTAGTGTAAAGCGAGACAATTATTAACAATATTAAAGCTCCGATATGTGATTACGTGTGTCAAACTTACGTTATTTATTTATATGAGCGTCACCGTTCAGAGATCTTCTCATCCCGGTGTGAGAGAAGCAGCTGAACCCGGTAACACCACCATCAACAGAAGCTGGTAGGGATCCGGACTTTTTAAAAATCAGCTTTGGTGTAAAGTGAAACGCTGTTTATAACATAAAGTTATAAATCCAGAGGGGTGAATTTAGGCAAAGTCAGCAACATGTTTACATCGGCGAACAGCTGCAGAGAGAACGTAAGCTAAAGTTGGTAAGCTAACATACCGCTCTCTATGAGCCCCCGCTAGATGCGCTACTTCTGATACTAGTTGAAGGAATGCTGGAGGAGTTTTGTTTTTGTTTTGATCACAAAAACAATTTCAGGCTCTACTTTTCCCTTTGTTTAGTGATCGTGTCGCTCACTGTGTACATGCTTTTGCCATCCACCATGGTGGACCCATGTAATTAGGTGACATCGGTGCAAAGGGTCAATGTTAGAAGATCACGTGCAAACAGCAATGTTAAGGATGGTTGCTGCCCACCACCTAGCAGTTCCACGTCCCAGGAAAGTTCCTGAAACAGAAGCGCCAGAGTGTGTTCCCACACAGATCGACTCACAAGGCATTCATTTATACTAGAGACCACTGCAAATGTACAAGAAACCTGTTTTTTTAACCATCCTTTTCCTGAAATTAACCCAATTCAAGATGGCTACTACCCTGCAAACAGTCAACGCCCCATGGACATGCAGATCATGTCTATATTGAGTCTGTCAGTCCAGACCACATCTGTAGGACGTCCAAACTAGGCTGTTGCACACACAAAAATGCCTATAACTTCATGTATTATACTACATTTTACAAATATTGACCACAAAATTCCCCGTGGTAGTAAATGAGTCCTTCAAAACACATACTTTAATGGACATATATTAATCATAGCATTGCACTGGATCATGTATAATGGTAGTTTTAATATTTGACCAAAGCAGCAGTAACTCCATTATTTCTTAACAGGAAACAGCAAATAATGTTTTCAAATAAATATTTTTATACCATCAATTTAAGCCTGTGCTCTAAAGATAATGATTTTTTTAACTGAATCTAAAATTGTAATTTATCCAAATTATTCAAGCAGTAAATTTCACTTTTTATTGGGTGTCTATGTCACGATCTGCCCCTGCCCTCCTGACTGTGTTCCTCTCCTGCCATGATTACCCTTATTGTTCTCACCTGTCCCTCGTTTACCTGCCCATGTTTCCCTAATTAGCCCTCTGTATTTATACCACCTGTTTTGCCCCTGTCCTTTGTCAGTTCATTGTTGTTGTTTGTTGGTGTTCCTGTTCATCCCATCCTGCCATTAAACCATTTTTACTTTATCCGAAGCCTGCATTTTTACCTCCTGCTCAGCTCATCCACACATGGTCCGCCGTCTCCACCTCCTACACCGTGACAGTCTAATTAGTTATTTTTAAAATTTGTCTTGAAACACACATTTTTTTAAATGCAAAAAAGTCTGACTTATTAGAAAGGTTTCTGCTCATTTTTACTTTCTTTTGGCTTCACAAGTTGACAGAAAATCATCTAAAACTAACATTTACTCTATACAGTGCACGTCCCTACTCTGCACAATGCGTAGTTGTTCGAGACGAAGGTTAAAACTATAAAATGCATCAAAATTCCAAAGAATACGACTATCCCGGTACTATTAAAGGCAGTTTGATAATCTTTTCATGAGATTTGATGAAGAGTAGAAATAAAAGAAACATCAAGAAATAAGAGATAAGAGCATGCTTTTTTGTTATCTTTTTTTGCTGTTTTTTCTTTCTTTCTAATAGTTAAAACAAAGACAAAGCCCTGTTTTTGCTCTGAAGTACATTTGCAAGGTTATTAAAATATGAAACGTTAAACTACATGAGTGACACAGATGGATGGATGGTTCAGAGAATTTTTCCTTTTTATCACCCAAAAACATGTTAGATGTGTTGAACTGAGTGCAAAAAGACAGAGTTTTAAAAAACGTAAAACATAGCTGCAGGGAGAACCTCAGATATTAGCATAACAAGCTGATCCAATTATAACCTGTTTCAACACTAAGTGCTTTAATAACTATTTTGTGCTGCGGTTACAATTCCAGCAAATGCAGGTGGGGTTCTGTGCAAGTCTAATAAGGGAGCATTGGATTTGGTTTAAGCCTGTTTTATAAAGTTTTAATAAATGAGTGCAAATGCAGAACAGACAAATGTTTTGTGATTTTTAATATGAGAATTTAATGTTTTACTTTTTTTTTTTTTTGCCTCAAAACATGAAAGATTTCCATGTAAGATGATTCTTTCATGTTTGGTTGTAGATTTGTGGCTGAGTCCACAAGCTTTATAAAGCCTCTGAATCTAATGATCCTAATCTAATCAATCTTAGCAGGAATGGGTGTTTTACTGTTAGAGCTAACCCACCTTACGGGTTTACAGGAACAGGAGCCCAGCAGGAGACTGGCCTAATGCTTCACTGACACGATGAGGAGCTGCAGAGAATGAGGCGTAAGACATATGGGCGGGTAGGAAAAACCGTGTGGAGGCAGAACAAAAAAACAACAACTGTATGAAAGATTTAGATGTTTCTCACCAGGAAGAAACAATTGGATGCATCGACAACCTGGACGGTAGATCAGAGTCAGGGTTCAGCTACAGAGCTAATGCAGAGCTTTGATTTGGATTTCCAAGCAGAAAGTAGGAACACTACTTTGGTTTTTACTGTATTTGTCTCTGTCCAACCCTGGAATCTAATGCAGCGACTACACCATCATCATTCCCACACCTGAGACAATAAATCCTTCCAGTGAGCTTTGGGATCGCCTCTTTTATAAGACACACCATGCCGACAAATCGGCATAATATTACCACAATGGTATGTCTATAAACGCGCCTTGCCGGCATGGCGTTGCGCGAATTTTGCGGCATTCGTTCCACCTCGCTTGGTAGTAATATTGCGGTAATGGTCTGTCATATGCGCCCTGGCGCAACAGAGGCAGATGTCATGATGACGTGGGGAGTTATTGCTGAGCTCCGGCTAGCAAATTTATTGAAAATGAAAGTAAACACAGGCAATAAGGTTTGCTTTTTGTGCAAAATCAGCTGAGATGGCAAACTGGAGTGCCGCAGCGCTCCATGAGCCTCTCTGTTAGAGCTGAAGCTCAGATCACCAGAGACTGCACAGGGACTGATGGGGACAGACACCTTTAGGAGCTGCTTGTTAAAAAAACTTAACGTTCACGGCTTCAATTGCAATAAAAAGCAAGTTATCTCCAAGATAAACGGAAGTCTGCAGCAGTGCAGAGACCACCCCATACCCCCTTTATGCCACCATCACCTAATCTTTAATAAAATTGCCACGATTGCGCCACATTACCGCCATGGTCTGATCTTATAAACAGCCTTTATCCTCCCCAGGGAGCCGCGGCAAATCCTGTTTTGCAAACGCTATGGTCCTGTCAAAACAGCTTAAGTGGGACGTGCCTGGAAATTCTCCAAAGGCTACCAGGAGGCATCTTAAATCCTAGTTTATACTTACATTTTCGCGGTTACGGAGAGATGCAACGCCATGATGCATCAACGCAAAGACTCTGCGGCAGGTCCAATTTGAACTGTCTGTCTGAAGCTACGGAGAGTCAGTCAGTACTCCACTTCTTCTAAATTTGTCAGCAACACTGGCAGATTCTATTATTTAGATGAGCCTCTTCCCGTTAAGTATGTGTGCACTTTGCATATATTGGTGAATATTAACCCTCCCACTGTCCAATTGGGTGTGACCCCGCGAGGAAAGTTGACCATTGAGCAGGGTTGATGGTTTGTCTCTTGGGTCCACGTGAGGGGTGAGCGCCACCTCACCCCTGCCATGTGGACCTCAAGAAATAAACCATCAATCCTGCTCTGGTCAACTTTCCTCGCGGGGTCACCCATAAAAACAGAATTGAGGGTTAAGCATGTCTTTAGAACTATTTTGTGCTCGTGGACCTGGTACCGGGTCTGTCGGGTTCAAGTTGTGTGACGGATAAGAATGGTAATTTGGTGACCCCTATGTGGTTGGAACACATCTGAAAACTGACTTGAACTGTTTTTTGGTGGGGCGAATTTTTACCAGCCGCCACTGGTAGTGACATAATTGTTTATACCTTCTGCTTCCACTCTGCCAATTGAAGTAGATTTTGACATCTCACCTTCCTACCAGAGTGGGCAAGGCTCTCAGGGAGCGAGCGGCTAAAGCCCAGAATTTAGCAAACACTTTGTGCACATTGTAATACCAGCTTCCTCTGTCTTACATGTTGGTGCCATAGATACAGCTGGCAAGAGTGAGTGAGTGAGTGAGTGAGTGAGTGAGTGAGTGAGTGAGTGAGTGAGTGAGTGAGTGAGTGAGTGAGTGAGTGGACAACTTAGCATTTTGGTGGCATGAGCAAATGTAAAATGTTTTGAATTCCCAATGAAAAGTTGCTCAAACATTTTTTCTTCTTGTATTTGGGAACAAATCAGCCATGACAGATCAGAACAGTCTTCATTACTGCAGACAAAGTGCAGATCCGTTGGTCCATCATCTACCGTCTTCCATGAAGCAGACAGCAATATACTCATCCACTTCAGGACATTCGCTCCCAAGATTACATATTCCACCCTTCTCCAGGACAAACCAAGGCCTCAGATTTGGACAAACTGACTTTAATCCCTGACCCAGTACACCCTGAATATGCCAAGATGACCTTTGTGACCCTTATCCCTGCAGATTTCCAACAGGGAAACTGGTCATGTTTTCCAGATCCATAAAACACGTGTGAACTGAACAATTGAAACCCCAACTGCAATTCTGGAAGAGCAAAGATCTGCTCTACCTGGACGAAGGAGGCGCTGCTCCTCTTGAACCTGACATCCAACAAGAGGAACATGGAATAAATCTGGTATTCCATAAAATATTCGAGAATGACACAAACCTGCTTCATTATATGCATTCTGGAAGTACAATTATTCATTCCCGTGTAGCAAAAAAATACTATTTTTTTATGTTGCCTGCAAAACATTTTATGGGTCCATAAATTCTAATTCATTTGAAAGCTAAACTGCTGGAGAGATTTATGTTACGGATAAAAGATGCACCACATTTGCAGGGATTTTATAACCATCTGGAACAAACTGTGAACCTGTAGATCTCATGGCTATGAAGCAAAAACCTTTATGCAACATTTTAGGTCCTTTGCTGTTCTTTTCTTCTCTTCTGTTAGTTCTTTAAAAAAGAAAAGAAAAGGCTTCAAAGGTAAGCCCGTCTGTAAAATAGGTTCTGGGAAATCTGGGAATTCTTGACACCAAAGCTCTTTCAGAGTCACCTTTGAGAAACCCTATCTGCCCACCCAAAGAATATCAGCACTTTCTGTGCAATAACCCAGACCTACAGGCTGTCAGAATGGGAGTCTTTTGGTCCAACCACTATCCTGCAAATGCATTTGATGGAGGATAATTTGTTTCAGTCAATGCATTTTGACACTGATGTAAAATGGTGAAATTAAAAAGGCACACTGCTTCTCAGCAGATGAAAGCAACAACAAGATGAAATAAAAGTCTAGCTTGTGAGGCACATCATGTGCTTTTATGTGGTAACGTACATTTAAAAAATGGTTTTTGTCAGATGTGTAGATTTAGTTTTACAACAGATGGAAATCTTTCTGTATGGATCTCTATCGGCTCATGGGGAAGGACAATTCTGTTCTTTAATTCTATTGGTGGCCTAAGTTAAACAGAAATACAGAAATAGTACATTTATATTAAAATCTATGGGTAACATTCATTTTCTGAGCTTTCTATAAGTTTCATTTAATTATTTAGGTTTGACATTTGTGTATGGGGTACAGTTTTTAAGCAACACAATAAAAGCCTCAAAAATCATCCTAAATAATATTAATATAATTAATAATAATAAAAATAAGTATTGTAGAATTAGATCTCATAAAGTTACATTTTTATTATTAGAATCAAAAGACTAATTAACGTATACAAATTAAAGTTAAATCTTAATATTTAGGATTGAAACTAAGGAGCATTAAATCTAAATATTTAAAATTAAGTCTAAATGAATGCAGTTAGATATAAATACTTTGAAACAAATGAAAAATATTTGCATATGAATATTCAGTATCAAAACTTCACAAAAGTAAATCTAAATATTTAAAATCAAATCTAACTTTACAAGGTTACAGCTGAACATTTGAATTTGCAGTTGCACCTTATTATTTAAAACTGAAAATAAATACATGGCACATCTACACTGGTGCCTCCAGGGCAGTTGTGGCTACAATGTACAGTACATCACCACTAGTGTGTGAATGTGTGTGTGATTGTATACAGGGTTACAGGTCATTTACTATTTTTACCATTAAAATATTCTGAATCAAAACTAAAGAATAAAAAAGTTTAATCTAAACATTAGAAATAAAATCTAAATATGTAGATCTATCCAAATATTTGTATTTTGTTAATATATTTAAACTCAAATCTAAAATGATAGTTACATTTGAAGGTTGAAATCTAACCATAAAAACGGCCACTTAAATCTAAATAATTAGCAAACATGAAAATGAAAATTCAGCGTTTGAGTGACCTAAAATGTGTCGTATGATTCTACCTAAATATTTTGTTATTATTATATATTTAAATTTTAACTTTTAGATGTACCTAATGGTTATAGCAAACATTAGATCAAATATTTAGATTAAATTTTCTACACATATATATTTTATTTAAATAATTATCTTTAACACTATTTGGATTCTTGTTGAACATTTAGACATAACATAAACCTAATATGACAGAGTGATGTTATGTCACATGCCACTGAGGAATCACATATGGCTAAAAGTTCTCAATATATTAAGAATTAGCACCCCATATTCATGTACCTGTTGTAAGTATTGAAGAATTGATTGTTCTGATTTGTTTTGACACCATAGAACCTTTATTTCTTCTAAGAAATTTCAAAGTGTTTAGCATGTGGAAATTAGAGACTCTTATTTGGAAGGACTGAAGCAAGTTCAGGGGTTCAGCAGGGTCGTTTTTGAAACAGCCTATTATTTAACTTCTCTCAACCCTTTCTCCTTATTTTATTTTGTCTGTTGACCTTCCCAATTCACTGTTGTAATAAACACCAATTAATTATTAAAAGGGTTATTTGTGTTTAATCCAATGCCTGATGAGTTAACAGGAATGTAGATTGACTATAATTTGACATGATCAGTTATTCTTTTGGACCCATCCACTCCTCTGTGACGTTTGTCCTTAAGTCTTTTGTTTTTCAGCACAAACCAATTGAAACTTATTACAAAATAACCAAAGGAACCCATTCGTGTCCCTTTTTCCATGGGCCATTGAAACAAACAGGATGAAAGACTGCTTCTGGTGCAGCGGTTCACTAATTAATCTTTAATGGATATTATATTTGCTGCAAATAACGTTAGTGAGTATCTACAACAAAACTGTCCTCAGTTTGTTCCTGACTGACAGCCTGAGGAGAGCTAAGGCCAGTACCGACGTCTCTGTGGTTCCCGCTCATCTAAATGCACTTTGTTTCCCCACTGTGAGGAATATGAGACTCCTGTTTTTGCATATTTAATGCTAATGTTGTGTTTGTTTTGTGTAATGGGCGCTTGTAATTGGATTTTAATTTATTGCGAAACAAATGGGCCTTCAGTGGAAAACATCTTTGAAGAATTTAGGTAAGTGAGCACATCGATATTATTGTCAGGGTGTTTCATTCATCAAGCGAATCTAATTTTGGTGCATCTAAATTTCTTTCAATTGTGGTTTATGAATGCATTTGGTTCTCATGGAACAAATCAAATATAGTTCAGCTTGGATTTCCATCTGTGTTCAATTCATCATTTGTATGTATGGACCCTCCTGAGCTGCTCCATCGATGCAGCCCCACAGCTTCCAGCTTGTGTTAGATGAATATCTCACTCCCCTCCCCACTCCTCGTCTCATCACCGCTGGAGAGTTTCCACAACATCACAGGAAGACGACTGTAAGAGGCACATTGTTCCGTGTAAATGAGATCATTGTCTACAGCTCCTTTTACTCACAAAATAAACTGTACTTCAATCTGTTGGGAACAAGAAAACCTAAATTACTACCCTGTGATGGTAAAAACCTATGATGTTTGAATGAACAAGCAACTCTCATTTCCTTTCTTGTTGTAAAAATTTTAAGTGCAAGCAAAAAAACGGTCTCTTGTTTTGTAGAGGAATAGTTTGGATCATTTGAAACAGGAATACGTTATGTCTTTGACATCGTCGATAGTTCTTTGAGCAACCAGAAGCTGATAGATGATTTGCAAACTGCTTATCCTTTGGGGCTAAGGCATAAAGTTTTCACTGTAGATCACTTGAATGTAACCTTATAAACCTACATAGCCATCAGTTTTACATGGTTGTATGGTTATAGAGAAACAGAAATAACAACAGCAGCTAATTTAGGACTTCCTGTGTAGCCTGTGGCTCTTCCACCAGGAATATTATTACACTAACATACATGTAACGAGATACTGATGGAAATAATAGAGTTTAAAGCAGTGATCAGTGAATATGTAGCCATTTTGATACTAGATAGCTCTTAGAGTGACCTCAATCAGAAGAAATGAAGATTAGTTTTGAGCAAATTGTCGTCCTTCAACCTACAAGAAAATTCACGATTTGGATAACTTCGGAGCGCCTATGCCCTTTGAGCAAACCCGCCAAATTACAAGTTGATTAATCTAAATCCCTAGAAGGAGTTAGATCAAATGAGGGTCGAGTCGACAAAGGGCCAAAACAAGGTCAAAATCGCAAGTTCAATCCAATATGGCTTCCTGTTTGTGGTGTACACATATGTGCAAGAGATTTTTGTTGGTAATTATTAGTCAAAGTAGACTTAGTTTATGTCTAAAATTCCCTGAGTATCACCAATGGTATCTACACTCAACAAAAATATAAACACAACACCTTGGTTTCTGCTCCGATTTCTCATGAGATGGACTTAAAGATCTAAAATTCATTCCAGATACACAATATTACCATTTCTCTCAAACATTGTTCACAAATCAGTCTAAATGTATGATAGTAAGCACTTCTGCTTTGCTGAGATAATCCATCCCACCTCACAGGTGTGCCACATCAAGATGTTGATCCAACGTCTTGAGTAGTGCACAAGTGTACCTTATACTGCCCACAATAAAAGGCCACCCTGGAATGTGCAGTTTTGTCTCACAGCAAGATGCCACAGATGCCACAAGCAGTAAGGGAGCGTGCAATTGGCATGCTGACAGCAGGAATGTCAACCAGATCTGTTGCTCATGCATTGAATATTCATTTCTCCACCATAAGCCGTCTCCAAAGGTGTTTCAGAGAATATGGCAGTACATCCAACCAGCCTCACAGCCACAGACGACGTGTAACCAGACCAGCCTAGGACCTCCACATCCAGCAGGTTCACCTCCAAGATTGTCTGAAACCAGCCACTCAGACAGCTGGTGAAACAATTGGTTTGCATAACCAAACAATTTCTGCACAAACTGTCAGAAATCGTCTCAGGGAAGCTCAACTGCATGCTCGTCATCCTCATCAGGGTCTTGACCTGACTCCAGCTTGTCGCCGTAACAGACTTGAGTGGGCAAATGTTCACATTCAATGGCGTCTGGCATGTTGGAGAGGTGTTCTCTTCACTGATAAATCTCGGTTTACATTGTTCAGGGCAGATGGCAGACAGCTTGTGTGGCGTTGTGTGGGTTAGCGCTTTGCTGATGTCAATGTTGTGGATCGAGTGGCCCGTGGTGGTGGTGGGGTTCTAGTATGGGCAGGCATCTGTTATGGATGAAGAACACAGGTGCATTTTATTGATAGCATTTTGAATGCACAGAGATACCGTGGTGAGATGCTGAGGCTCATTGTTGTGCTGTACATCCATGAACATCACCTCATGTTTCAGCAAGATAATGCACGGCCCCATGTTGCAAGGATCTGTACACAATTCTTGGAAGCTGAAAGTGTCCCAGTTCTTGCATGGCCAGCATACTCACCGGACATGTCACCCTTTGAGCATGTTTGGGATGTGCTTGACCAACGTATTCTACAGCGTGTACCAGTTCCCACTAATATCCAACAGCTTCGCACAGCCATTGAAGAGGAGTGGACCAACATTCCACAGGCCACAATTGACAATCTGATAAACTCTATGTGAAGAAGATGTGTTGCACTGCATGAGGCAAATGGTGGTCACACCGGATACTAACCGGTTCTGAGTCCCCAGACCCCCAATAAAGCAAAAAACTGCACATTCCAGGGTGTCCTTTTATTGTGGGCAGTCTAAGGTACACCTGTGCACTACTCATGATGTCGGATCAGCATCTTGATGTGGCACACCTGTGAGGTGGGATGGATTATCTCAGCAAAGCTCAGGTGCTCACTATCACACATTTAGGCTGATTTGTGAACAATGTTTGAGACAAATGGTAATATTGTGTATCTGGAATGAATTTTAGATCTTTAAGTCCATCTCATGAAAAATCGGAGCAGAAACAAAGGTGTTGTGTTTATATTTTTGTTGAGTGTAGAATGCTTAGTTGTTTTGGACACATTCGTCACATAGATGTCTTGCCAAAACCGTTTCAAACGAGCCATCACCATTTTCGTTGTTTTTCTCCGATGCAACATCCTGCCGACCAAACAAATGGAGTGCTGGGATTGGCCCACCAAAATGATAGAAAAAGAAAAGAAAGAAAATTTGCTTTTATTTAGTGCCCCTCAAACTAAAAATCATGAGGAACTTCACAAGAACAAAAAATCTAAATACAAAAAAATTATGAAATAAAAATATCTTCTAACATTTTTTAAAAAATATGGTTCAAATTACAAGAAAAAATACTAAGTAAAAAATATTGAGAAATGTGATTAAAAAATGTAAGGAAAGGGAAACAGAAAATGAATAGGAAAGAGGGAAATCAGCGGATCCCAGGAAAGGCGAAATAGGTAGAAAGAATCTGGGAGCCACAGCAGCAAATGATCTGTCACCTTTGGTCTTTAGCCTGGTGCTGCACAACCAGTAGGCTTTGATCAATGGACCTCAGGGACCTGCTGGGGGTGTAGAGACTAAGAAGATCACCAATGTAAGATGGTGCTTGTCCATGTAAGGCCCTATAGACCAGAACCAGGATCTTGAAATTAACCCTGAAGTTGACTGGCAGCCAGTGAAGCTGGAGGAGAAGCGGGGTGATGTGGGTGTGTTTGGAGGACTTGGTCAGAAGTCGAGCACAGGCCTTCTGAACCACCTGTAGACGGTTCAGGGAGGTTCTGCTCAGACACGTGAAAAGAGAGTTGCAGTAGTCTAAGCGTGAGGAGATGAAGGTGTGGAGAACTGTCTCAAGTTCAGAGCGGGACAGAATGGGACTCAGCTTAGCAATGTTCCTGAGTTGGAAGAAGGAAGAGCGAACAAGAGAACTGACATGAGAATCCAGGATGAGAGCTGGGTCAAAGGTCACACCAAGATTCCTGACAGATGGTTTGACATGAGAAGAAAGCTGACCAAGAGAGTCTCTGACTTTGGGAATCAGCTTGTCTGGGGCACAGATGAGGATCTCAGTCTTATCTTCATTCAGCTGTAGAAAGCTCCCAGCCATCCAGGTTTTGATAGAGTCTAAGCAGATGTGTAACAGCTGCAGCTTAGACATCTCATGGGGCTCAAAGGAGATGTACAGTTGGACATCATCTGCGTAAAGATGGTAGGAGATTCCCTTAAATGATCTCAGGATGTGCTTAAGAGGAAGCAGATAGAGGAGGAACAATAAAGGCCCTAGCACAGAACCTTGTGGGACACCATGGATGAGGGAGGTGGAAGAGGACAGTGCCGTGATTGGCCCTCAAAGACGATATAGTGCTGTGATTGGCCCACCCAACTAATGGACGTTGGGATTGGTCCATCAAACTGATAGAGCACTTTGATATGTTTGACACAAAACAGATCAGGTCAACAGTAGTCCTGCTGAGGCTCCAATGGAGCGTGGCTAGAACTACATGCAGAGCGAGTAAATTTTGCTTTGGCTACCGTCTGTCTAGATTTCTAGGCTAACTTTTTGCTCCAGCTGTGAGGATTGCTCTTATATACCATTGGGACCCCAAAGTAGAACAAAATACAGCTAAACTCTGAGTGGGGTTTCTATTTTCTGCCACAACATTTTAGTTAGCTTTGCTTCTGATGTCTGCTGCAAATAAAAACATAATTCTATGTAAATAACTGTAATACGAATTTTACGGCAGAAGTATAAAAGTCAAGACAGGAAGAAAGGGAACATATTTGACTTCACTGAGAATGGATATTGTTGAAATGCACCTAAATGATTTTGGCCTCAGATCCCACCAAACCATTTCAATAATGAAACCGTTCACATTCCTTTGCCTGACATTTACTGCCCAGATGAAAAAATTACGTTTGTTTATCCTCTAAAAAGAAAGCAATAAAGTTTTTCCCAATATTTCTATGACACGCCAAACTGTGATGCTCTAAATGGCTGTATTTTAGTTAACAAATAGATTTTGTTCATAAACATCTGTTCAGATAATTTGGTTTAAAGTGTACAATATTAAAGTTGTAGATTATTCATCCAGTTATTGCAACCAATGATGATTTATTATTGACGTTATAATGTTCCCATAGGACATCGCCATCATGATTTTGTTTTGCATTTGAATATCAAAGCCAGTTTTCCTTTGCTGTTTCCTGTAAAGATACTGTCTTGCTTATTTAGTTTTATTAAGGCAGAGACGGTGCATTTTTCAGCTACAATTGGGCACAAAACATCATTTGTGTTGTTGGAATTGGTTTGTTTGGAGAACCTACTACCTCACATCACAATAATTAGCCCCTCTGCAGGCTTGCACACAATGAGAGGCAATACTCAAACTTCCCCTTTTTTAAGGGAACACGATGGTCTGAGCCTCCATCCATTTCACAAGAGCACAATATCAAACCGACTCCTCACACTCGCCGCTCATGTTACAATGACGATAATGGTCGAATCCATAGTCCCCTTTTTGGCGTGACAGTAATTCGGTTATTTTGGCATGAGACGGACCCCATCAGTGAAACAGCCGAGATGCAGCGACTACAATAAAACGGGAACACGTTCTCTCTCTGTTTAGGGTGATTGAAAGTTTCAGTGAAAAGTGGACATAAAAGGGCTTAAATGAAAAGTTTACACGTCATAAACTTTTGCTTCTTATTAGCTAGATCCAGATCACACTTCCTGCAGATGGAAATGGTGACAATAACTGAATTTATTAGTATTTTATTCTATTTTATTAGTTTGTGTGCATCTCTTTTATTATTCCTATGACATTATGAAAAATCGTGTTTTTGCCTCTGTGTGTTTCTTGGAAAAATACAGTATCTCATCACTGGATTGCAAAGAAAAGTTTCAGAAAGTTACTGTTAAATTAGCACATACTGAGCTAAAGTTTGGTGTGGCATTTTACAACGGCGCAGCTGCAACAGAGAAAAACTACAAAGATGGTGTTGGCTTGGGAATGGCACTTCAAACAGTTTGGGGCTTTTCTTGAAGACTGGAGCAGATAGAAGCCCTCATGTCATTTATTTAGAGGAAGGATGGTCGTTGCTCTGGTTGGTCCTACAACCGTAGATCCCCCGCTGCTAATGAGATCTGTCTATGGGTCGTGGCCAGACTATGTATTCACACATATAGGATGGCTTGCAAGACTACTTAACAGATATAAATCTATCATCTCTCAACATTTTTGTGTAAGCTCCTTTAATTTTGTTGCCATGGTGATTGTTACATGTTTGACTAAATGAATTGCTTTGCTCAGAAGTATTATTGCATGTTTTAATGAGTCATCCTTGGGAAAGAAACACCAAAACTTACATGTTTCATCTTGTAAAGGTAAAAACATTATTATAAAAAATGTGAACCAGTATTTCTTCCACAAGACAAATTATAGTGATTTTCCTTTGGGTGGCTTTGTTTACTTAATTTTATTTAACATTGAGCATTGAATATAATAACAGACAATTATCTCTCCAAAAATCAGGCTCTGGTTTCTGAAAGCTTGTCAGCTAGCAGAATAATATCAGGGAGACAGTTGTGTGTTTCTTCTAATGTCTTATGTATTGATTCAATTCTGAAGGTGAGCATCTGGGTCAATTTTTTGTTGTGATTTTTCCATTAAAACTATTTAGTCAGAATTACTAATGACGAATGAATCTTTAATATCTCATTTTGAATGTTGCGTTAAATCCATCTTTGATTTCTAAACCATCAAAAAGCTTTCAGCGAGTATATTCTTATTTTTGCAAATTTTTTATTAATTTTTTTTTGTGGCTTTTTCTCCTAATCTGCAGGAGCCTATTGATGTTAACTGTTATACGGTGTGTACTTGAGGGCGCCGTGGCATATGGCAAAGAGGAGCTCCAGTCGAGCACCATATGTTAGAAAAACAAGGAATGCTCATAAATGTTGCATGAGTGAATGCTGAAGTTACATTTAGACTACAGCTGCTTTACAGCCATTATGGGTTCTACGGTAAGTGTGCATGGCCACCGTAGAGACGGTCTGACACGAGCAACAACAGACAAAGACCTTTGAGGGCAGCTTCGTCATGGAGAGGCTGACAGCCAGGAAATGCAGAACGACCAAAAAGTCAAAGACTTCTAGAAATGCACCAATAAAAGTTGAATTATGTATTCTTAATCAATAGGAGCTACCTTTTCAGCTCAATAATTATTTATTTACAGCTCTAGAAGAGCATGAGACGTATTGATCTCTGGTTTCCTCTCCAGAACTGATGTGTTTTTAAAGCAGACTGACTGGAGATTTCACACCCCACGTTCTTTACCACCTGTTAGAAGAACCTGACTGCATTGTTGCAGATTTGTGTGAAAATAAATATGGCCCAATGTGAGCATGCTCACAACTAGTCCACCAGTCTTTCATAATTTAAAAGTGTTTTTAATATTTGGACTTATCTGGGTCTTTGCTTTCCACTCAGCTATCAGTCCACATTCTGTCTATTTTTAATTTGAACAGGTCTCAACGAGTGGCACAAAACTGAAGCTCCAGTCTACCAGATATTGCATGCACAATGTAAAAGTAGTGTTGCACAACGCCTTTCTTCTCACAAGCTGGCATGGTGCAAGTGTTTTCTTATTTAAGCACACTCTTGCAATATTAAAACTAACATCACAAAATGAGATCACGCCATTGTTGACATGCAAAACCCCTTTACAGCCAACATTCATATTTAAACACATATCTGTAAAATGTAGAAGTTGAATTCAAAACAAAGCAACCGTCCCTCTAGTTTATTTATTTATTTATTTTTATTTAACCAGATGAGCCGACTGAGAACTCATTCTCATTGAGGACAATCTGGTCATGAGGCAGCAGCAACTGACAGACAGTTAGTTTTACACCAAAGAAAAACAGATGAGATAAAAACATACATGATAAAAAGAAGATAAAGCAGTTACACATAATTCAATGCACTGTTCTCATTTATAATATGTACAAGCAATCAAAACATACTTAAAACAATCTATAAGTGCTCAGAAGCACATTGATCGGAAACTATTGATCACAATGAATTATTGAAGGTAGATAATGGAATAGGAAGTGAGTTTCAGTGATTTGTGCAGCTCGTTCCACTTGTTGGAAGCAGCAAACTGGAATGAGGAGCGGCCAAAGGAGGTGGGAGCTTTGGGAATAACCACAGAGATTAGGTTACAGGAACATAAATTGTGTTGGTTGTTGGGAGTGATAATGAGTGAAGATGACAGCGTTCTACCAATGATTGTTTTGTATAGAAACTGATACCAAAGTAACAACCTGCAGGAATGGAGTGATGGCCAGTTAACGAGTGAGTACAGATTACAATGATGAGGAGTGAAAGGGGCACCGGTGACGAAACGGATTGTTTAGTGATAAATTACTTCGAGTTTATGAAGACGTTTTTGGGAAACAGTCCTATAAATGATGTCACTGTAATCTAAGATGGTAAGGATTGTCATTTAGACCAAGGTTTGCTTTGCAGGATGAGAAAAGGATGACCTGTTGTGGTACAGAAACCCAATTCTTGACTTGACTTTAGAAAGTAATGATTTCATGTAATTTTCAATGACAGGGTGCTGTCAAGCCAGATACCCAAATGCTTATAGGAACTAACAAGTTGTAGTTTTTATGTCCAGGGAAACAGGGTGGCAAGTTGATTGCAGTAAGTTATGGTTGAAGATCATGAACTTTGCTTTATTTGTTTTTAAATGAAAATGAAGTCATGTTGAAGACAAAAAAAAATGCAATTGAGCAGCAAGCAGCTGGATTTAAAATGATGACTTTTGTCATCAATGGAAGTGAATGAGTTAAAAAACACAATGACTGTGAGCGTGGGAGTAGTCATGTACAAAAAATTATTTTGTAAGATAAGATGGTGATTTCTGGATGGTGATTTTCTGGTGATAAACTTTGAATACAGAGCATCGTCACAGAGGCCAGAGAAGAAGCTTAATGTTCTTTAAAATAGTAGAAAACATCATCTAAGGTCAAAAAGTAACTTTGGTTATCCTTCCAGGTTTTCAGATAACCAGCAGGTGTTTAAAAATACAAAATCAGGGGACGTGGGTAGGCTTCCCTAAAAAACGTGCGGGTTTGGAATCACGTGACTCATTACGGACCTCAAGGAAAACTGAGGAAGACATGCTTGACTCAGTTATTATATATATCCAGTTAATAAACATTTTATTTTTAGTTGCTGAGGTAACACCAATTCAACGAGTTTAACAATGGTTAATGGTTGTGTTTGTTGGGGTTGTACAAGCTTCTGTTGGTCTGGACATGCTGCTCATCAATTTCCATAACAGAAAATAAATATGAGAGGTACAGAGATCAGATCATATAAATGTAGAGGTGGCATGGACTGGGGCTTTCTATCGGCGCTGCTGTAACTACGAGCTGCCATGTTGGATGGGTCACCAGTCGCCCCGAGGGCATTCATTGGGCTAGGAAAGTAAAAAATTTCAAGTCATAATCAAGTCATCTGTCCAACTTCAATTTAATGGCAATGATAATAAATACATTCCAGAAATAAAGCTTCTTAAAGCTTCATTTATTTGCTCAAACAAGCAGAAAGGGCAACTGAAACTGATTATAAACAAAGTGCTGCTGCATTTAGCAGAACAAGATCAAACCCAGAACCAAGAATGATTTATGATTTATGTCCATGTCGTGCCACTTTTGTGCTAAAATATCAAATATGCTCAAGTCATCAACAAGTCAACCGATGCAAGTCGATTCAAGTCGCAAGTCATTGGCGTTCAAGTCCGAGCCAAGACATAAGTCTTTATATATTTTATCAAGTCAAGTCAGAAGTCATTAAAATAATGACTTGAGTCTGACTCGAGTTCACACCTCTGCCCTTTACTGTATTCAAGACTGTTGCATTTCGAAGTTCCCAGGCTTTAGCAGCTCTTCTTTCACCATTATGTCCCTGTTTTGCCGGCATTAAACTGTGTGGCTGTGCACCTTCAGTATTTAACATGAATGTAGGTCAGGAACATTTTCCTTGAGCGAGGTCACTTCCAAGAGGTGCTGTTTTTTCGACAGATGAGCCAAGAGAGCCTAGTTGGAACAGTAATTGCACCTTTTGTTTTCAAGTATCTTCTTTTTTAAAATGAAAATATAAAGTTTAGGCCTGTTCCAACATAAGGGCTTCAACATGTGTTTAACGTGGAAGACGCATTTTAAAGATCAAGCACGCCCAATGCCCTGCAGCCTCCTGCACAATCTACTAGTCTTGTGAGAAAGGCCAGCTCCAGCTCCATGAATGCTCTTAAATCATCCAGCCTGATAAAGACAGCTCGACAGAGCCTCATTGGAATTTTAAAACTCCACAACCATAAACATGCAGCATGTTTCTTTTAGACTTGGCGGTGGAGTTTCTGCATGAGCTATTACTCCAGGGTCCACCACAAACCGGCCAGTAAAACATAATTTTTTTCCTCAAATATGTTTTACTTAGAGCCTCACGATCTCTGATTGGAAAAGGCAAAGGAGGATCTGCTCCTTAAATCTTCACAGCAACGGTCATGCATACATGCAACATACGTGCATCAAATATTAGTGACTGTAGCCGAGGGGGCACAAATGCTTAGGAGAAAATCTGCTGCACTTATACCAGGTGGAACATCGAGATAGCTAAGAGAAGCCAACAAAGAAACTGCAAACATGACAATCTCTGTGTGCAGATGCTGCTTTGACTGCATGAGCATATTAAGAAGTAAATAGTTGGAGTTTTGCTCACAACCTGCCCCCAAGGGTCTTTATCTGTGCAGCAGGTCTGGCTTCATGTCGCTCTGAAATGTCAGACACCAGTGCTGTAGTCCATTCCTAATGATTCAAGTTCTACTAAAACACACACGCTTGCACAGAATGGATAAAAGGAGGTGCCATCTTCAGAGCAAATGCTCACAAATTCTCTTAAAAAGGAGGTGGAGATGCAAGAATGGTGTGTTTTTTAACATGTTTATGGTTGAAAGTGTGCCTCTTTTATGACATGACATACTTTCAAAGCCCAGTCAGTGTGGTTTGAATGAACAAGCAGGCAGCAAAATGCAGTGCTGCTAATTTTAGCAGTGCGTGGCAAGTCGGGTACAAAGCGCCATTGCAGGAACGGTAATGAGAGCTGCCACGAATTGATCGAAACTATGAGATGAAGTGTGGGTTTTGAAGAGCTTTAGTCGTTACAGTTTGTCAAAGAAAGGGGCTCATCTTGCCTCATTTCCTCCCGCTGGCTTGGCAGCTTGTCTTTTTTATTCCAACGGATTGCAGGAGGTGTTGCTGGATGCTATTTCTGCCAGATTAAGCAAAAGAAATCCAGCTTGTCTCGTTAGTTAAGAAGCAGTCTGTGGAATTCTGTCAGAGGCTAAGAATGACCAAAGTAAAGCTTTCTGAAGTGTTGAACAGAGTTGGACATGTATGAAAATGAGTGTCAGGTTGACTAATAATTATGGGTACTTAAACTGAAATGGGGTTGGCAGTGTTTTGTTTGCAACCAACAAAGTAACCATAGTAATTAATTGTTTTGGAAGAGGAACCATCAGTTTAACGACAGGAATCCATAGAGACACAAAACAGAACAAAACTAACTCAAAAAAGTTAATGATGATGCTGAAATGACTGAAACCTCCAGACCCCCCCTGCCCCGCCGCCCACCACCGCCGTTCAATCAAGCATCATCTCACCTGCAACACATTTTCACTCTTTTCATCCAATTTTGATGAAATCATAAAGAGATTTCTGTTCGAGACACTGAACAGCAGTTTCTCGTGTAAACCACCTGACAGCGAGGATGCCTGATACTCTTTTTTTTTCGCATTGTTTTGTTTCCTAATCAAATTCCGGTCAATATCTTGATGCCATTACATGAACGTTGTCTTTTCATTTGTCTTGCAGTGATGGCTCTGTGGGAAACAAACACATTAAGGGAACATTTTGGCCATTTTAAAATGTACTTCTGTGCAAAAGTCATAAATAGATATTTACTTTTTGTGGAATACTTCCTGAATCTTCCTTGTTGTGGACTTTGGGAAGCACACAGCCCCACTACCCCCATAATTCTACCACCACCTTCACCTCTGTCATGAAAAAGGCGCAGCAGTGGATGTACTTCCTGAGGCAGCTGAAGAAATTCAACCTACCAGTACAGTTGATGAGGCAGTTCTACTCCGCAATGATCTAGTTCATCCTCACCTCCTCATTCACCGTGTGGTACGCTGGAGCCACCACCAGGTACAAGAAGAGGCTGCAGCGTGTCATGCGCTCTGCTGAGAAGGTCATTGGCAGCAAACGCCCCATCATACAGGACCTGTACACCTCTAGGATCCATTTGGACCAGAACCTCTCGCCACAAGAATGGTAAACTCCACTGTGCAGTTGGACTCATGAATGACAGTCATGAGACTGCCCACTCCAGTCGCTTTATCTCAGTCACATGAGCCTGTGTTGTTTTGGCACCTGAACTGATCTGGACTGATCAGTACCCAGACTGTCAGTAGCCAGTTCTCTAATTATTGCTACTGTACATTATTTTTTTATTGTGTATATATTCGTATTTCTAATATTTGCTTATCTCTTATTTTTCTCTCTTTTTGCACCAAGTACTGCAGCAATTTCCTAATGCTTTGATTTCTCGCACATATGGCAATAAAACTCTTCTGATTCTGAACAGACTCATCCTATCGTCTTTTGCTTATCCAAACAGCCTGGACATCTTTCACAAGTTCCTCCAATGACACCTCGAAGCATTCCCATTACAGCCTATGGATTTCATCCTTTCTCCTAGCCTGGCAAACCATCCTATCTATGTAAATATATAGTCTGTCCCCAAATCATTAAAACAGCTCCTTCGAAGAGGCAGATTCTTTGGTTGTAGTTCAAACTGTCTCTGCACGTAAATGGATAGTGCTAGGACCAATCAGAGCAATTAACAACACCTCTACGGATTTTCGTCAATGGGGCAGTCTGCAGAAGCAAATACATCATTTTTCTAAAGAAAGGACTTAAGTACTTCTGTCTGCTCATGTCTCAAAGAAATGCACAAGTCTTCCATGGTTGATGCCAAAGTCGTTTCAAACGAGCACTGTTTCTGAGCCTAAGTCATCTTTGTTGTTTATCTCTGTTTTGCTGCTCTAGCAATTAGCTCAGCCAACGAAGAGAATGCTGTGATTGGCTAGATACAAAACTGTTCAGGCCAATGGTAAACCTGTTTGGGTTACAATGGAGGGTGGCTAGATGGACCTGCAAAGCCAAATTGTTTGCTACTGCTATGGTTGGTCTAGATTTCTAGGCTACCCTTGTCCATGTTCCTGGTAGACTCCTTACGGTGTGACATGTCCAGTAAACCTCTCCTCAGGAGAACTTTAGGATTTCCCTGACTATGTGCCTGAACCACCACCTCATCCGGTATCTTCCTTGATGAGTGATGCTTAGTTCCTCCCAGAAGTCTGAGTTGTTCATTCTATCTGAACCAGGTCACCCTTGGGAGAGAAGTCACTACAGCTTGTATTGAAGATGTTGTTTTGGCCATCACCCACAGCTCATTACTATAGGCCCTGTCCACACGTAGCCGGGGATCTGCCAAAACGTAAATATTTTCCTACGTTTTGGCCTGTCATCCACACGAAAACTGAGGTTTTTTTTCACACGAAAACAAATCTTTTTAAAAACTCCGGCCAAAGTGAAGATCTGCATTTTCTCCGTTTTGGGTGTCTGCGTATGGACGGACATAACCGGAGTTTTAAGGTCCGCAACGTCACTTTCCGCGACAAAAAATGCTGACATCACGTGTGCGACCTGTGTTTACACTAGCCGGCATCATGGAAGCCCTCAGAGCTGCGCTCTGCCACTACCCGATCCATCAATTGTCCAAGCGCTTTTTGCTTGTTTGTTTTTGCGAGCGGAATTACTGCTCCTTGCGGAAGACCACAGACGAAGGACGAGGTTAAGAACGGGGAAGTACTGCCGCCTACAGGTCTGGCATGTCCTTAACAACGTATTTATCCGGGTACGTGTGGACAGAGTTTGTTTTTAAAACGCGGTGGTGTGGATGCAAGTTTTTGGAGGGGCGGATAGTCGTTTTTAAAAAACCCCGGCTACGTGTGGACTAGGCTATAGGTGAGGGTTGGAACGTAGATCCTTCTTCAACACGAAAAAAATAACAGTTTAGCATCCACTGCCCCGACCCAACAGTCAATTTGCCTCTGTATGGAGAAATATAAGTCTATGTTCTACAGAGCTGATGATCCAACAGCTCCTCCAAATGCAGTCAATCGCATGCAACCATTACCACGACCAGTTTCACATTCCTGTCAGGTTTTCAGGTTATAAGAGAAAATTGTCTTATTTCTTTTATCTCCTTCTCTGGTACTCAGGTGGACTTAAAGCCAGTTTTCTCCTTCCAACTAGAAAATGGTGTTCTGATCTTTTTTGGATCGCAGTCATTCGCCCACCTGTCGCTCATCAAGATTCTCTGTTTAATATACTGAATCAGACATTGTTGTGTTTACTGAACCTGTTCATTGCCAGAGTGAAAATTAAGAAACCTGGGGATGATCACATTACTTCATCAAAGAAAGAGATCCAGATGTTATCATTTCCAAACCAGTGTGAACTGAAATTCCCAGCTGCCAACTCTTGTTTCTCTTGATAATTATGAAGTAAAACCACCAATAATTGTAATTATTGACAACTTTCATGCAAAAGTACATCAAAAAAATTTATCACTAGACAATGAAACTGTTTTATTTGTTTTGAAACAAGCATGAGAATTACTTTTGACAAAAGTCACAATCTTGACAAAGTCATTGTCTGTTTGCTTGTATTGACTTTTGCCTAATTGCATCTTTTCATTGATTACTACTAATACTGTTCCAATATCATTATGCATTCCTGCTGAATGTAATTTGATTTTATACGCCAATGAGCCACGACAGGTGAAGTAAACAGCATTAATTGCTGTTTACGTCACCTGTCAGTGGTTTCTGCTCTGATTGGGAACTTCATGGGGATGTTACTGGCAGCTACTACCCATCAAAATATTGCTGCGATCCATCCAACATCACAGAGGCAGCCTCTCTAAATCAGGCTAAATGTTCTACTGAATCACAAAACATGCCCTTGAGCTAATCGGTTCTGAGTCCCATTCTCGTTCCCATGGTGTCTCTAAGCCCTTGGTGTCTCTTACCTTGTAAGGCTGCAATGGCCCACTGGGAGGAAATCCAATTTTCTCACAAGATTTGCAAGACAACAGTCAGAGGGAAAATCCTTTTTGTTCCACCATCAAATGTTTAAAGTTTAAAGATGTTCACTGCTAGTAGATGTTAGTTCTCTGAAAGACGGTCTACAGTGATCATGGCTCCGTCTACTTTGTTTGGTTTGGTTTGGTTTAAAATGTACCTGCATTGCCTCGTTAGAAGCCTAAGGCAGTCACACGGTAAACTAGTTTTGGACGAACCCAGAGTTTTGCTGATTTATCAAAGGAAATCACAAATGTTCCTGTCTGGCAAACCTTTATCTACTAGTTAAAACTCAGAGTATCCCAGTGCAAAGCCATGTTAGGATCCTTCTACCTTTCCTTGTACAGTACATATTTTTACTCGGATAAACACTGTTGTATTTTTTTATGGTTGGGAGCGGTATTTGCTGTCAAATGGCAATGATAAATAAGGTAAACATGGTGAAATCAGGCTGCACAGAAATCTGAATGCTAAGATATTGACTTAACTAAATGCTAATTCCATGCTGTAGTTATTTTTTAAAACACAGACCAGTTTTGTTTACCTGTTTTCCCGCTATGTTTCTTTTGCGGCTGCAAACTTCCTCAGGCTGACGCTGATGGTGGCGTCACTTCCTTCTTTGTTTATCCGCGAGCAGCAGAGGACGTTGTCGCCCTCTGCTGTCCGCTCTCCCCTCTCCGACGATGCAATCCCATGCGCGGTCCAACGAGTAAACTCCATCGTCCCTGTTCATGGTCTGACATCCACGTCTCCTTATCTCTATAGCTTCTTTTATCCATCTTTTGTATTTTTGTTGTTCGGTGTTTATGATCCTTGTGTTGTCCCAGTCCATTACATGGTTTTCTCTTATGCAGTGATCTGTTACAGCTGACTTCTTTATTGTGCTTTCTGCTTCTTGTTTTGCTGCTCTTGTGTGTTTTCGACTTGCCTCTTTCTCACACTCCTTTCTATGTTCTATTGTTCGTGTGTTGAGTTGGCATCCGGTTTCTCCTATGTATGTTTTATTGCAGAGTTTGCATGGGATTTCGTAAACGACTCCTCATTTAAATCCAGCTGGTATCTTGTCTTTTGGGTGTACTAGTCTGTTTCTAACTGTTGTGCATGGTTTCCTTGGTGTGTTTATGTTGTGTTTTTTCATTGTTGTTCTTATTTTTCTGTTATGCCTTTGATGTATGGTAAGGTTATCACTGGTTTTGGTTCTTGTCTTTCTGGGTTTCTGATTCTTTGCTTAGGTGTTTCTTTTCTTTCTGTTGTTGTTTGTTTTCCTTTGTTTATTGCCCGTGTCGGGTATGCGCAGGTCTTTAAAGCATGTTGTATGTGTTTGTCCTCTTGTTTACTGTCTCTTTCTTCTGTTACCATGTTTGTTCGGTGATATAATGTTCTGATTACTGACATTTTGTGTATGGTAGGGTGTTCTGATGCCCATAATAGATATTGGTCTGTGTGTGTTGGTTTCCTGTATGTGTTTATGTTTAGAGTCCCGTTGGTCCTGGGCCGGCTCTAGGTAATTTGGTGCCCAAGGCGAGACTGCCCATGTGCACCCCCCACCCCCCACCCCGTGCCTGCACACCTCTCATATATAAGATCTCATGCTAATTGTTAGCTCTCAATGTGTGCGCGTGGGTGTGTGTAGGCAGATGATGGCTACAAACACCCAATTTTAGCTCTCTATCAAATGGAATCAAATGTGTTTATGGTGGCCATCTTGAATTAGACTCTACCAGATAGTCAGTTGATTACTTTTACGAGCTTAGTTCAAATCTGCCCAGTAGTTTAGGAGATGTGGGTTTGGGCTGAGTTAAATGTAATAGACCTGTTGGATTATTAAAAAATAATAAATATAGTTTTAAACTTTTATCTTGTCCTTAAAACATACAACTGTTCACAAAAGCATCATTTTCTAAGACTAGACATGTCAAACATGTACTTGTTTTGTATTCCAGTTTGTTATCTTTTCTCATATTTACTTGTTCCAGCTTAGACAGCAGCTTTCTTCAATTGTTCACTACATATGTCGCGTATGACAGCTCTGGTGACATCACCAATTGTCTCCATATTGGTGGGATGATTGTATTCTCATTCAGCGTTTAGGTTTACTCAGGGCCGGCTCTAGGTAATTTGGTGCCCAAGGCGAGACTGCCCATTTGCACACCCCCCCCCCCCCCCCCCCGCCTGCACGCCTCTCACCCAAACCCAAGTCCAACCACCCACCACACATTGGAAAAAGCAACTCCACAGTTATTCCTTAGTTATGATTTTTTATTTTAAATATTCACACAGCAACTGTTTAAAGTCAACAGACTGAAGAATAAAGGTAAGCTTGAAAGATATACCTGAGAATATTACAATAACCAACAACTCTAAATGTCATGCAAATGTCATTGGAGGGGTGCAAAATCAAAAGCAGCATTAAACTGTGCAATCAAAAGCAAAACTCAAATATCAGTGTCATCATAAAGAAAGTTCTACTTTCCATTTTGTTCAACTGCTGTGGCCAGTCAGCAGGATCCATGGGGCCAGCAGCTTCGACATGTTCACAGACATCTGTTGAAGCTGATGATGATGTCTCTTCAGGCTATTGGATTGGAGCACTGAGTCTGCTGGTGTTGGGTTCTTCTGTGAGAAAATAAACACACACACACACACACACACACACACACACACACACACACACAAAGCAACTTAACCCTCTGATGCATGAATTACTTAAGAACAGTGCCACTTTCACATTCAGCATTCCTCAGTCATGTGCAGTGATGCTTTTCATTATTTTTAATGTTACTGGACTTATTATTTTATTGATTTTTTTATCTGTTCTATGAAAACATGAATAAAATGATCAAAAACAGGTGGAAGTGAGTGCATCCATGGGGAATATTTGAAAAAACCTATGTCTCACTCTCAGGTGCTCTTCAGCATCAAATAAATTGTAGAATATGAGGAAGAAGAACCGGTGATCTGAGGCACTCTGAGGATTTCATTTATTAAACAAGGAAACGCCGACGCGTTTCGGTATGACCTTCTTCAGGGCATAAACCTTTATTCCCTGAGGATGACTCACTATGTCACAAAAACTAATGTCCATCCTTTTTTTTTTTTTTTTTTACAAATTTACAGCCTAAGTGACAATAACATCTTAAGGAGACAATTTCAGATGTGTATGTGCATACTTAAAACTTGAATCGAAGTTCATAAAAAGGCAGCAATCATACTCCAAAAAAACGGTAAAAATAAATCTTACATTCTTCATCTTCACAGTGAGACTCAACAGGTGTAGAAGACAGTCCCGCCCCAGTGGTGTCAACAGGTGCCTGTCGTGGCTGCAGATATTGTCTCACTGCATCTGGACACGACGATTCAAAAGTAAAATTAATTGGTTAAAGTTATGAGATACTGTATTGTGTGTGTAAACAGCTAGCGAGGGTCCGTCCGTGCACTGTGTGTGGCAGAAGAGGCAGTTAGCTAAAATTGAAACTCAAAAAGTTCCTTTGCCAAATTTATAAAGTCTACATACCTCTGCTTTGGGCCCGTTTTTTTCTTCCTCTTTCCTTCACTTTCGGAATGCTGATCCCGATGGCTTAGGTGTTCTTTTCATTGTAAAATATCAAAAGTTTAAACGCAACAACAGGATGTCCTTCTACAGTGCCACCCACGCACGTGATCTACGGCACCCTTAATGGTCAAATGCATCGGAGCAGTGGCCCAAGTGGGAGCTCGTCATGCAGCCATATCATTAGAATTTAAATATTGATGTTTTAATTTCATGTCATTTCAAAGGGGAATTTTGAGTATGTAGAGAGTGCATTTCATGTAACAAACATAAATTTAATAAACTTTTTTTTTTGCGCCCTATCCATCCAATCCAATCCAATCCAATTTTATTTATAAAGCGCATTCACAAGGCATTACAACCAAACAAGGCGCTGTACACTAAAAATGTTGGTTAATTAAACAGGCGTTATATAAACATGTCGAACACAGATAAAAGATAAAAAGGAAATACAACAAAATTCCCAAAAATAACAGCTAAAAATCAATAAGACACAGGGTGAATAAAAATAGGAAAAAACATTTTACAAAGAACCTCAATAATATGGAAGTCGATAATTGTGGAGTCCATTTTTAAACAGTGCAGATGCCAGTGAGGTCCATAATTATGTTGTATCTATCCATCAGATGGCGCCCCAGGCGGCCGCCTGTGTCGCCTGTTGGCAAAGCCGGCTCTGCGTCGGTCTGCCTGGTTATTTTCATGTCCATAAATGCTATGCTGCCTTCTGTTTCTGACTCATATGTGAACTTTATGTTGCCTGTGCCGTCAGTGTTCTTAAAGAGTTGTGTTAGTGTTTCTGTTTGTCCTTTTGGTATGATTTCCAGTATGTCGTCTACGTAGCGTTTCCATAGTTTTATTTTGCAGTTTGGGGGGAGTGGCTATGGCTTTTTGTTCTAGGTCTTCCATGAAAAACTTGCACAGGGTGGCTGATAACAGGTTACCCATGGCGAAGCCTTCCAGTTGTTTGTATATTGTGTTATCGTATGTGAAGTAAGCAGAGTTTGCTAACAGTCCTATCAGTTGGGCTATGTCATCTGCTGTGAGGTTTGTTCTTTTGTGTAAAGTCTTGTTCTGTCTGATTCTGTTAACTACTATGTCTATGGTTTTTTGGGTTGGTGTTTTTGTGAACAGGGATGTGACGTCATGTGAGATGAGTATATCATTGTCTTCTATTGTAATAGTTCTATACTATTTTTGCAGTGCTGATCTGTCTTACCTAATAACGGGCTGATGATTCTGCTGATATCTCTTGCCATACTGTATGTTGGTGTACCTATGCTGTCTACTATTGGTCTAAGTGGGGTGTTTGGTTTGTGTATTTTTGGTGTTCCATAGATTCTTGGTGTTATGTTTGCTGTAGGGATCCAGTGTTTAGCCATTTTCTTGTAGTGGCTTCAGTAATTTTTTCATGTTTTTCTTAATGCTTTCTGTTGGGTCTTTTTTAAGTATTTTGTATGTATTTTTGTCTTCTAACATCTGTTCTATTGCTTATACTTTTCTTTGTCCATTACCACTGTAGTTCTTCCTTTGTCTGCCGGTAGAATAATTATCTGTTCATTTTTGGATAAAGCTGTCATGGCTGATTGTTCTTCTTTTGTAATATTGCTGTGTTGAATTTGGCTGTTTTTTAATATCCCAACAACATTATTTCTAAGTTCTGCTTTCTTTCCCTCATCTGTGATCTGTTGACATGCTAGTTCTGTTGCTACGATAAATTCATCATATGGTATTTTCTTTGGTGTTACTGCAATGTTTAAACCTTTTTTTAATATGCTTTCTTCTGCTTCTGTTGGTTCGTATTGTGAAATGTTACATACCCATGAGCTTTGTGTGGTGTTATCTTGTATTTCCTCCCTCTTTTTCTTGTTAATGAGTTTGTTTTACTTCTTTATGTGTCTTTCTTTTACTTTTATGAACCCTTTTTCCTGTTTTTCCATCATGTGTCCATTAATTGGTTCCTCCGTTTGTTCATCAAGTTTGTAATTCCTTTTTAAGTCCAGGTGTCTTCTTTCCAGTTCGTCTTCTACTTGCTTCTGTTTGGTTATGATGTTTCTTATCCTTTCCTTGAGTAGTGCTCTCTGTGCTCTTTTGATTATATTATATAGAGTCCTCTGCTGCCCGCGGATAAACGGAGAAGGAAGTGACGTCACCTTCAGTGTCAGCCTGAGGAAGTTTGCAGCCGCAAACGAAACGTAGCGGGAAAACAGGTAAACAAAACTGCTCTGTGTTTTAAAAAAGAACTACAGCATGGAATCAGAGATACGACACAGCAAGAACACACCTAAGATGCTCAAAGAAAATTAACTAAATGCTGTCAAAAGTTGACACAGTGTTCTGGAATAAGTGAAATTCCAGTGGTTTTATGTCCAGTTGACATGTTGCTCAACTGTGAGATTGATGTGATGTTAGTTTCACCACCTGTAAAAGTTCTTGATCAGGGCTTTCCACTTTTGTGACCATACAGATTGAGTATTGACTGAGAATGTGTGACGATAACACTTCCATTCAAAAAGTCACATCAGAAACTAAACAAAGATAAATGCGGATCTAATTTATTCAAAGCTGAGTTGCAGAGGAAACATTTCCAGGAGGGATCCTGGCCATAGATATGCCTTTACCCAGTGACATTCTCCATCTCCTCCTGGAGATCCCAAAGTGTTCCCAGACTAATGAAGAAGTCTTCTCCAAGTGGAATGTATCTGGTCAACCAAATCATAAGCCCAAAGCACCTCAGCTGAACACCTCTTAGAAGAAACATCAGCTCCAGACCAAGCCTCCCTCACTTACCCCTCCTTTCCACCAGACGTGTTAGCATTGGTTAATGTCCTTAGCCCTTTTTAGAAGCCACACCATGCTGGCAAATCAGCGTAATACTGCCGCGACAGTATCTTATGAACCCGTCGTAGCAATGTGGGAATTCTGCTGCATTTGTGCCGCCACGCTTGGTATTGATATTGCAGCAACGCCAGATTTGTGAATGCGTATTACACCTTGGCGCAACAGAGGGAGGTGTCATGATCACGTGGGAAATTACCGCCGTGCTCCGGCAGGAACCTATATTGAAAATGAAATGGACAATAAGTTTCAATTTTGTAAACAGATCCAGCTGATATGACAATCCGAAGCGATGCGGAGCTCCTGGAGCTGTTAGAGCTGGAGGTGAGGCACAGACGCCTTTAAGAGCAGCTTGTGACAAAAAACTTAACGAGCGCAACTTCATTTGCAATAAAAAGCGAGTTATGTACAAGATAAACAATTCTGCAGGAGCGCAGAGACCATCCCCATGCCCCCTTTATACCGCCATTGCATATTCATTTGCAAAAAGGACACGATTGCGTCACATTACCACCATCGTCTGGCCACTTATAAATGGCCTAAAATTCCCAGATGCTGACTCAGCGTTGCGACAAATTGGCTGCATTGTTTTCTAAAAAATGCTCTTGAAATGTACTTCAGTCATTTGCTGCCATTATAGTGAATGGGTCTATTTCCATCGGCAGCGAAATGTCACTATTTGGATGCATCTCAGAAGCATGAGACATTTCGTGTCTATTTTTAATGCACTAAAGGCATTTTCCAGAAAAGGTCAAACTCTGCAGTTCAGATTGTGGCAGACAGGAAGTCAAACACGAAAGCAGTGTACGACATCTGGAAACTTTCAAATTAAAAGCCACTTGCTGATTTCCTAGCCTGGCCTGCCAGACTTGTCCTCTGTTTAATTCTGCATAAAGGGTCTGGTAACTCACAGGCAGAGAAGCACTTGAGGGGCGGGACTAGGCAGCTCAAAAATAACCAATCAGGAAAAAGAAGACAGAAATGCTGACTGTACCGCGCGATGCTGTAGTTTTCTAGCTGTAGTAAAAAAAAGGCATCTGGTAATGGCGCAAACATCTTATTTTTTAGAAGAAAAAGAAAAGCTTTCAGTGCTTCTGCTTGTTGTGGTTTTAAAGACATTTGAGTCACTTAGAACAGAACAGAACATGAAAGAGCCACAGCAAACTCCGCCGCTGTTTTCATTGTTTATGAGAAACTGAGCGCCGCTGTGTGTGACGTCCGTGATGCTGTAGTTTTTTTAGCTGTAGTCAAAAATGGAGTCTGGTGACAGCGCAAGCATTTTTCATTAGAAGAAAGGCTTTTAGCGCTTCTTCTTATTGTTTTTTTAATGACGTGTCCAAGTCATTTAGAACAGAGGAAAGAGCTGCAGCGAACTCCACTTCAGTCGTCAAGTTCGACAAACTTGGCGTTGTGGTGTGTGACGTACGATACTCAGCGCTGATTGGCTCGGTTAGAATTCTCACGTGGTTGGGTTCTTTGAATAGGAGAGTTCCCAGACCCTTCATCTGTGCAGAATTAAACAGAGGAGGAGTCTGGCAGGCCAGGCTACTGATTTCCAGTTGCTAGTAAAAAAAAAATGGTCATTTTCTGTGAAAACCTCTGTATCCACCCCATTAATGCTGCCATCTTTCTCCTTGTTTGTTTTTGAGTGAACATCTGAAATCTCATGTTGTGTTGCGATTCTATGATTTCAAAACCTCGTGGGACTAGCTGCGTGGAACAAATTTGCTCATAGTTTGCGTCTGAAACACTCCCGGTTGAAAGAAAGCAATTCCAAACAAAGACAACAGGTCAACAGAGGGCGATGCGCTTTTTTGTGGTATCCTGCCACCATTACAGTCACGGATCCGGTCCAAGATAGTGTATTTACTATCGTGTTTACATTGTTTTAATGTATTTCAGAGACTTTTTTAACTTAAACAAATTTGTCCCTCCTTCTCTTCCAACTCTTCATGCGATCGGCTCTTCTAAACCCACGTTTCTCGTCATTTCCATCCACGAATAAAACGCTTGCTGCATATCTTTGTTCTCCTACAGTCACTGGTGAATAAACGTTAACATTGTCTTGACTTTTTTTTTGCAGTGCATTCTTCCATCTGTTCCGTATCGGCCACTAAATATTTTTATTTTTTGAGCAATGGGCAACGGTGGTGCTGTTGACGAATGAAGGAAGCAGCGTCCTGACCAACCACAAGCTTGCGGTCTCCATCTCGTTCGATGGACAGTTAAAAAGTTGGGCATGTCTCCGTCACCCTCTGCGAGACTGTCGGAGTGCCCTTGCAATGATACATAATGCAATTGCGTGTCTCAGCAAGACGGAGAAGTATAAATTAAGCTCTACACATAAAGCGGAAAGACTGGGTAAGACTAATCCCGATCACCCATGTAGAAGAAATTCATTTAGATCGCCTTTGTTGTTCCTTCGGTCATGAATCATTTCTCAACTCCATAAGGGTTTGAACACAGATGAACCAGTAAATCAAAGGCTTTGCTTTTCATGTCATCTCCTTCATCACAACATTCTAGAGTAATATTACTATTGATAGAGTCTGATCTGTTGGTCCATCTCTTGCTCCACCCCACTATCTCTAATAAATGACACACCGAGATACTTCGACTTCTCCACTCCCAACAAAGACGCCATGCCAGTCTCTCCAAGCTAAAACATCGACACAACTTTGTAAACACGACGAAGGTTTGATGTTGAGAATTAGTTATTCATTCATCTTTACATTGTAAAGATGAATAAATTAGTTTTATTAGAGGAAAAATCTTCCCAACATCCACTATACCGAAGTGTTTATCTGAAAAACTACATCTCTGCATCTGACACCTCAACAAAAGGTGAGTCAGATAAGGAATGTCAGCTCAACTGACTCTTTTATTAGTATTATTAAAGTCATTTACATATCCTACAGTTTTATTTGCCTGGATGTTTACTCTCACAGACGTTAACCTCAGATGTGTCAACCTGACAGTCAGTTTGCCTGAAACATCCCGAGACGTTGCCACATCTTGTTTAAGATAAAGAGACGGATTTCTGAAGCTTCGGCTGCACGATATAAATAAGCAGCCTATTTTGGGCGACCGCCTTCCTCTCGCAATCCTTTCTGGTGCCCTCAAACAAAAGTTGAATTCAGAGTTCTTCTTTGACAGAAAGGTGCATTGTTCAGCGTGTAGGACGGCGAACGCCAGACGTCTGCGGGTGAACAAAGTGGAGGAACATCAGTAAGCTTTTGCTGCTTTTCTCTGCAGTATTTTTGCGCGGGTACTGAGGGAGCACCGTGGTGCTGCAGATATCAAATAAAGGCCTCTTTAACATGCATTGTGAGTGGCGTATTAGTGACACTTTGTGATCACACACTCATGAGATGTGAAAGACATGACAAACCCCTTTTTTCCTCAAGTGTATTTCCTACTGGAGGAGTCACTTCAAGTGTTTATCCCCTAACGCGAGACACAATTTTGCTGCTAGTCTTGAATAAATGCATCTGTAATGTGTCTGCCAGTTAACTCTTTGGCTATTAGTCTTTAGAAATGACATTCAGCTACACTCCACTTTGCGTGCAGCATTGAGAATAATTCTCTTCATAAATAGGTGCTGTTCAGATTAGGTTGGTCTCCAAGATAAACGTTAGTTATGCCAATGGTATAATGTGCAACATAAACATACGGTTTAACATGTATAGGCTTTGAATGTTATGAATTAGAGGCTGAGAGCAAGATACATGTCTTTGCACCGTCTTTTAATGGAATGACATTGTAGCGACATGAATGGCCTCATATTTGTGACCCAAAGGTCACACTTTCCCAGCTGGGTCGAGCCGTAACTTTTGTTCCACAGATTATCCATCACAGGAGACGACAGTCTGCTAAACACCATCTTTTATCTGTCTGCCGCTGCTGTTCCGTCCCAAGATGAAGGACACTTCAAGATTTTAAACTAATAATTTTAAAATATAATTTTAATAAACTGTTCTACTGTTTATTACAATCATATAATAATCATCATAAATAATCATCGTGGTTCAGTATAAATGTATGTAATTACTGAAATGACTTATTATTCTTTGGGTTAATAATAATTATTATTTATGATAATCAGTAACGTGTGATCAGTAACCAGAAGGTCATTCGCACGTGTACACATCATGCAGGGGGCTGATTAAGGGTAAAGTTAATCACCTCACATGTCTTTGCTTCATAACAAAAGCTTTCTGACGCTGAGAGGGCGTGTTCTGAGGTTTTGTTAAAACCAAATCTCTGCAGCTCAAGTTCAGTTCTTGAACCCACCAGAGGACGAGGGACGGCCGCCCAAGCCTCTACTAAGCTGTTCTGTCATGCCGATAGAATTGCTCCGAATAAACGCACCTGTAACCAGCTGATGCAAAAACTCCTTCAGAGTTATTGATTTTGAGACGCAAATAGTTTCATCAGCCGTTGTGACCCACGGAGACATCTCAGGACCAATTTGAGATGCACCGAGGTCCCTCTACCAACCTCGTGCCCGGAGTAAACCATCTCCACCTGACATCTCGGATCCACAGAGGGTCTCCTGAAATGGGTGAGGTAGGCACTTCTGACAGATGGCGTCTGTATGCTGTTCTCTCTAAGAAACCATCAGTTAGCGGCAAAAACAACGTTGTCACCCAGAACGCGTTTCTCTCTCTGAAAGAAATCTTCTGAGATCATCCACGCATCCAAACCTCGCATTTCATTTTAGCTTTTCATTCAGACACAGGTAAAGCTTTTAATACCACGGTTAATATCAAGCTGTTACAAATAGTCATGTTCAAATTGTCATCTTTAAAATTGTTAGTAATAAATTCTTAAATTTTAAACCTGACTTTTCTTTGAAATGAAACACAGAATGGTGTATATTTGGTTATTGAATAAGCAAAGATTCCTTTAAGCTTCTGATTCAATAAATCATTTTGCTATTAATTTTAATATCTTAAATTAAAAATTAATCTTTGGATTAAATATAGACCAAGCTCATTGGCGTATGAACTTCTATCGAATATATTAATATCCTAGATATTTATATATGATAGAAGCTTAATTTGCTAACTCGTTTGATCTTCTTCAGAATCTAACAAAGCTGATAGCAAACAGCGTTAATTCTAGTATGTAGATTGCCAACGCTACAACATCATTACCTCATTAGCATAACTGACCATGTGCATGCAACTGGAACAGACACTATGGGACGGAGAAATAATGTTGGTGAAACAAAAAAAATTACTCTAAATTTTAGACACTCTGAAGGACATAAATTCTATTTTTTTTACTCAATCTGTGACAAAGAAAAGTCTTACATTCACACCCTAGCTAGTTAGGACAATCCCGATATCTCCATATTGGAGCTTTTGGAAATTAATATGTGAAAATCTGCGTGGTTAGTTTGGTTACTGATGTTAAAGGTGCGGTCCAGAGCAAGAGGTCATCAAGAAGAGATTTAGAAATTGAAGCAGCGATAGCTCTTGTCCTGGCTCCCACGCCCCTTCTGGAAGGAGCTCATACCGCGCATGTGCGGGGAGAGTGAGTTTAAAGAGAACCAAAACAGAAGTCCAGTGTCGAGCAAGGTTCAACGCTCTTTGTTACGTTCATTCTGTGTTTTGAATTGAATTGAATTCTTCATTGTCATTTTGCAAAGCATAAGATTATGATGGCGGTGACACGGTGCCATAACAACATACTGTATATAATGGCGACATCCCTAGATAAACAGCACTAAATATGCAGTAAAACAAATTAACTAAAAAATACAATTTCTGCTCAAATCAGCAACAATAAATTTGCATAAAACCACAATCAACCAGTGTAGGGGGGTGTAGCAGACGCCTTCCCTGAAAGAGAAAAATCATGAAAAGTGCCCCTCCTGTCATCAAATGGAGCTGTTTAAGATCCTAAACTAAATATTTTGTTGCAACTTTTGCAGTAGGACTTTTAAACTGTTTACATTTTCTTTGAGAACTAGAAGGCAGTTGGTTGTGTTTGTATTTGTTTTTGTTGCTCCATTTAAAAACCAACAGCTGCTGCTTCTTATTCGCTGGTGTGCTAAGCTAATTGAGGCGCATCACCCCCTAGTGTATGCATGGGGCTGGGGCGCACTCTTTGGTTGACAGCGCCCGCTCATGGATACACAACTGTAACGGTCAACGCTCCAGGCTCGCGTACATGAATGGTTTTGCTGTAGAGGCCAGGGGACTAAAGGGAAATATGAATTATGACAAATTAGCTGTATCATAAAACACAAATGTAAACAATTTTTGCACTCCCTAACAATAAATTAGCTGTTTGGTACACAGGAACCTGAAAAGTATCACCTGATATTGTTTTATATTAAAAATTTGGGTGTTGGAAAAAGGGATTTTTGTTCTTATTCTTGTTGGTTTTAAATTCCAAACAAACTGCTAATCAAACATTGCAGAAACCCTGCAGGATGTTTGTTCATTTTACTGTTGGATCTCCAGCTCAGGGACACCAAGAAATACAAGTTTATCAAGGATCTGAATTTCTGATAAATGCTCTTTTCTGCAGAGAACTCTTTCTTGAGGGAAAACATGTAAAATCTGAGGAGTATTTTTAGACTAGAAAAACAGCCACTGCCAGTCATCTGGCATTTAAGGGTGTCTGCATCCAGTTCTGTCTCTGCTGTAGGTCCAGAAGAATCAGGATGGACTACAGTGCATTTCAACCCTTCCTCTTATGGTAAACTTGTCTGCTAAAGGCAGGCATTTCCAGTGCTGTGGGTGCAGGGGGAATGATTTCTAAACACCAGAATGAATATCTGATGGTGAAAAGATTTGCTTGTTAGTATTTCAGTTGCTGCCTGAGTGATGTTGTCATCGTGTCTGCAGGCAATAAATCCACAATGTTCCCACTACTAGCTGACCATCTGGCTGCAAGATTGTGAAACTCACTGTTTTTGCCAAACAAGGCTTCTGCTCTTCTTTGCTCTGCAGTAATCTTCGGGGTTTTAGTGTGTGCTCCTTGGCCTGAAAAACGAGTGTGCTATCATTTCTCCTCAGACCACTGACTATCTCTGCCATGCTCCAGGAGCAGGATCTGCGGCCCCAGCGGTGCTCAGAGTAATGCCAATAATGAGTGCGAGGAGGATCGGCAGCATAGATCGATGTTCTGAGCTGTGTGTCGGTGGAGAAGCGGCTGCCCCTTTCTGACCGGCTGCTGCCCTGTTGACACCAAACTTTCTGGGTAACCCCTGGAGCCTACAGGTGAAGATGTTTGTGTGATCACCTGTTATCTGTCTCACAGCCGCAGCTGAGCCACTGCACTGAGCTACCATGAGCTACTCAACCTAATCTGGGACAAGTTTGTGACAGATGTTGTTCTGGCAGATTTTATAGTGTAATGATGAATTGACAAGTCAGAGCCTTTATAATAGGTTACTTTGACAGCAATGACTAAAATAAAACTCAAGTGAATACTGACTAAATGGTACAACCTGAGTATAATAAAAGTACTTATTAAAAAATGTAATAAAGATTAAAATGATATGAGACCGCGGAGAAATCAGAGAAAAGATGAAAGTCTGGTGATAAAAAAGGGAAAAGTTAAAAGAGCAAAACTGCAACAATTACATTTATTTTTTGTTTTTAAGTGTGGTTTAGCACTAATTTGTTGTAAAACTCCAAAAGTTTTTTTGTTTCACTTTTTTCTGTTTTGCTTTCTTTAATCTAATTTCCAAACCAATTCAGTCAGGCTCATTTGAGCCCAACTCATTTCAGTTAACCTAATTAAACTTCAGTCTAAACAACTCCAATTGCACATAATACAATTAATTTTCTGTCAGTTTATTTGTTCAGTTCCAATTGAATCAAATTCAATTTAACAAAAATCAAAATCTTAACACAAGCTAATATAAATAACTCCATGTATTCCAATTTATTGTATCCACTGCAGCTAAATTCAGGCTTTGCTTTAACTACACCAAATAAATAAAGTGGGCATACACTCATTATTCCAATCTGCTGTGGTCTCTAGTAGGAATGAATGCTTTTCGAGTAATTTTCTGTGGAAAAACCTCTGGTGCTCCTGTTTCAGGAAGCAGAAATTAGTTGGGGTGTGAAACAGCAGGATTGTGGGTCATACTTATGATGTGCAAACATCTCACCTCCGATTGGCTAACCGCAACATGACTCTTCTGTTGTCTCCGTTTGTGAATGAGTTCTGCCATGTTGTAGAGTTGCCATCGCTAACTTTTAGCTTCTACTGGCTGAGACATGCTCAGCTCTTTCCTGGACGTAAAAACAACAACGCTGAGCGGCGCTGACCATGAATAAAAGTCCATAAATGCAAATATTTCCTGATTATGTACAGCTTGTCTTGCTTTTACTGCCCCAAGTGTTTATTTTTTATTTATTTTTTTTTTTTGATGGCTAACGCAGGAAATTAATAATAATAATAATAATACATTTTATTTCAAAGCGCCTTTCAGGACACCCAAGGTCACTTTACACAAAACACGTAATAAAATACAATAAAACAATAATAAAACCCAAAGAAGAAAAAACAGAGAGAAACATTTCAATAAAATCAGAGGTTGTAGGCAGATTTAAACATATGTGTTTTGAGTTTTGATTGGAAAAGGGTAAAACTGTCGATGTTCCTGATGTCTGGGGGAAGTGAGTTCCAGAGTCGAGGAGCAGAGCGGCTGAAAGCTCTGCTCCCCATGGTAGCGAGACGGGCAGAAGGAACCGCAAGATGGATGGAAGAAGAAGATCTGAGTGAACGGGACGGGGTGTGAATACTTATAAGGTCTGAGATATATGGAGGAGAGAGGTTGTGGATTGCTTTGAAGGTATGGAGGAGAATTTTGAAGATGGGCCTGAATTTAACTGGGAGCCAGTGGAGCTGCTGGAGAACCGGCGTGATGTGGTGAAAGGAAGGGGTTCTGGTGATAATACGGGCTGCTGAATTCTGGACCAGTTGCAGTTTATGAAGGAGTTTGTTGGGGAGACCATAAAGAAGTGAATTGCAATAGTCGAGACGGGAGGTGACGAGGCTGTGGACGAGAATGGCGGCAGTGTGAGGGGTTTAGGACTAGTTTTATGTTTAGCATTAAAGCTGAGCATGACCGATGGTAGTATATGTCTCTCAGTGAACTGCTTTAAAATAAACTATGATAACATTTCGCACAATTGACTGCAGTAAATGATTGTTTCCCAGTTCATTCAAGTTGTCCAAGGAATTTTATTAAAGCTCCTGGATTCTATATTTTATCCTGAGCAGTGGTGGAGAGAAAACACCAGCAGGAACCAGACCCAGGATGAGTTATGGAAGACAAATACACAAGCACCGGGTTCAAAACACACATGTTGGAAAATGCATTTACAGAAATAAGAATTAAGTTTCAGTGTGAAAAGTAACATTTTTCTGTGTGGTAAGCATATAAATAAGGCTAAATCAACTCTTTGTCAAGAGTTTCTGCTTTTATTAAAGCTGAAAAATGAACAGTTTTAGCATAAGTAGGAAGTATAAGTAAAAGTATCCAAAACTTTTTCAAATAAAATCTGTTCTTGATTCAATTGTATAACGTTTATGCTTTAAATAATAATATTTAAACTTTTCTGACCTGCAGGGATTTGTTTTTTTTCTTCTGTTTTTAAGCAATCTGAGCAAAAGTCTTTAATGCATGTGGTAAAAACTCCCATGTCCATTCATTTCTACTGTCAGTTTGGACACAGATTACAGAAACCCACAAAGAAAAGCTCAGTTAGTCCAGTTTTCCTCATTCTTGCATCATTTTCTGTCTGCAGAATTTTACTAAAAGAATAAAAATAATCCTAAAAAAACAAACAAGTGATTTTGAAGAGGATTTGAAACAAAACTGCTCACGACACCATCATGTAAAAGCAGCCTCTTGCATCAGGGCTCCATTTCAGGCTAGATTACAAGTCGTTAGGTGGCTCTCGAAGGCAGATTGTGATTTTGCCGAGCATTGCTGCTGAGTCATCAAGCAGCTGAAGCAGCTTAGATGAGTGGGTGGGTGTGAGCCTCGAGTGGACTCTCACATGGAAATGAGATGGCAAGAGGAGAAAGCATGAAATCATTTGGATTGATGATGACACTAGAAGGTCACCTTTCTGCAAGACATCTGTTTAATTGTATGATTTGTCATTTAAAAACATTTATGTTCGCTCTGACAGACATGAAACTCCTTACTCACCATGGGTGGATAGAGGATTGGTGTTTAAACTGGTGAATTATGCACATTTAAAGGAATTAAACAGCTGCATTTATGCTCCTAAAGTGCAAATCACGACATTTAGCTTTGGAACCATCTCATCCCATTTTCCACTCTAGTCTTTTTAACTACTGTATGTCCAGTGATGCTTCTTTGATCCATCCTTCCATTGCCTTCCATTTTACAGTTCCATGACTGAAACCCTGACATTCCTAATGACCTTCTCCAGCTCGACCATGGGGGATCCCAAGGGGTTCCCAGGCCAGAGGATAGACATTATATATCTGCCTTTACTTGAACTTTTTAATGATGTCCTATTGTGAGTCTGAGGGGTTTATATGAAGTTGGTCCACCCTTTGCTGCTACAACAGTTTCTACTCTTCTGGGAAAGCCCTTCACAAGAGTTGGAAGAGCAATTATGGGCATCTTTGCCCATTCTTCTAGAAGCACATTTGTGCAGTCAGACAATGATGTTGGAGGTGAAGGTCTTGTCTCACCTCTAATTCATCTCACAAGTGTGAAGTTGGGTTGAGGTCAGACATGAATGCAGTCAAGTTCATTTCTAAACCAGTGGTGTCCAATCCTGGTTCTCAAGCGCTCCTATCCAGCATCCTGCACCAACACAACTGATTCAATGGTTGAATTACTTGTTCAGCAGGTCATCAAGCTCTGCAGAAGGCTAGTAATCACCCACTGATTAGAATCCGATGTATCGAAGCAGAGAAGCCTCTGACATGCAGAGCGCTCAGGGTCCTGGATTGGACACCAGTGCTCTAGACATACTTCTCCAACATGCATGACTTCATGAGAAGACCTGAATCGTTTTATTTATTTTTATGTCTCAGGATTTGTAGCTATTTTCTTTATCACTCTGTAGCCCTGCAGTAAGTTCTGGGTGTGTCCTGGGGTCTCATTAGTGGGACATGTTTGGAGAAACTTCGATGGATCCCTGCCTGTGTTCAAACTGCTTGTAACTGGAATTGTCTTCTCTTGGTGATTTGAGTGCCACTGTGGCTCAATTGTTGATCCTGAAGACCTTTAACATGTTCATCAATGCCAACATTACCCTAACCCCTTCTTTCCATCGGTCATGAAAGTGTTGCAAAATGGCCGCAAAATGTACTACGCAGCAATTAGCTGCTGAAATGGTGGACGAGTTCCACCAGCAGCCAAGTGTGACGCTTTGGACGCGTTGCAGAAGTGAAGGGATGCTATCATTACGTTTCGCGTCTATTTTTTTTTTTTTTAAACTCTGCAGTTTAGATATGGCCAGACAGGAAGTCAAACTGTGTCAAACATCTGGAAACTTTCAAAATAAAAGTCACGTGAAGTATATAATTTTCCGGGAAATTTCTGTAACCACTGTAAACGGAACAGAAAATAAACCACAGCTCATTTTGATAACTTGCATCTTTTTCCTTGCTTTTCATTGTGTGGACTTCTGAAATTGCGCGTGGTGTTGCAATCCTCCAATGATTTTGTGACTTCACAGGATCAGCTGTGTGGAACGCTTTTGTTCCCATTTCACATCAGAATTGCTTCCGATTGGGAATGAGATTGAGGGTAAAATGCCGCTGTTATGTAACACGCCGCTTTCGTGACTCGTATAAAGAAGGGGTAACTGTCCATCTCTCACTCTGTCGAACCTTCACTTCAAGATTCTTCATGCATGGACTCACTCCACCTTAACCACCTTATCCCAGTTAAAGGGATACTAAGAATTTTTGATTGCTTATACCACCCCCTCGTGTTTGTTATTAATTATTAAATATTAATTAATTATAAGCAAAAGTGAAACCTATGTCCTCACTGTGCATTTGTCTTTTTAACACCTTAATCTAACAGCTGAAACGTCTCCCCAGCCTTCATTAGTGTCTACAGGAGTGGTTCATCACTAAATCAAACAAATCAGCTGTGTTCACAATCAGAAACATGCGAGAAATGTGCTAGAAGCAGACTCCATTGCCAGGTATGTCCGCTGAATATCTGCAAGTCTACAGGTGATGGTCTGGGACTATGAAGTCGCAAATGCGGTATTCTGGCTACAGAGGGCGGTAGGGGTCTGAGTGACATTTCATTAACCCTGTAAAGGCTCGTTTTAGCACATACTGGCTCCAGAAAATGATTTAAAAATATGAAAAAGTTGAATAGTATCCCTTTAAGAACCATGGCCTTGCAGGAGCTGACTCCCATCTGGACCCAGTGCAGTCTGAAGGTCACAGCTTTGCAGAAAGCAAAAAAGCAGAAATTTCCCAAAGTTAGGGAAAATGTTAGAAGTGGTTTAAATCTCTACTATCATGTTTATCCAGGATGTGCACAAGCCTAATTAATATTCATGACATGAGGGGGGTTACCATAATTTTCGGTAAACCTCAGATTATTGATCTTCTTTAATGTTGTGCAAAGATGTCTGATTTATTGGGAAATAAACTGCAAGATTAGTTCTTGTTGTTTGGAGAAGAAATTAGTGGATCATTGATTAAAGCTTCACAATAACAAATAATTACTGAATCTGAGTCCAGGCAACAAATTGTTGAGCTTATGGGCTCTACGAAAAACAAACTGTAAGAGCTGAAAAAGTCAAGCTGTCTTAGCTTCAGCTGTCCTTCAGTTTTCTCAGGGATGAAACATGAGAATGTGGTGAAAACATCTGTGCACATGAAACTGTAGACGTCTGGAAGAGATGTGGCAAACAGCAGCACCAGCTGACATTTCCCATCCATCGATTCCCATCATTGGTTCAACCTTTTGGAGGGCTTTGGTCTGACCTACTCGGCTCCATGGGGAGGCACAGAGCTACTGAGACCCGCGCGAAGCGGCCTGCTATCGATCGGCTCGCACCTAAAAATAACGCACACGGTCTCGCCAACGACAGGGAAACAAGCAGAAAGCCTGTGACTTCCAATCAATGGTGACCCAGACTTTTGAGTCCCGATTCGATACATCTTGCTTTTCTTTGCGTGGTCTAATGATTGTTTGATCGTGTTTGACACTCTTGAGGAGTGCTCAGACAAAATGTCAGCTGGAAAATTGCTGTTATTTCTTGTTTTGACTTTCGTTTCGTCTTTGACGACAGAAGTGCTTCCTTTCTTCCATTCTGAATGCGAGGGACTGTTTTTATTGGAAGTCACACACGTACTTTTGTAATGTGATAACTTTTATTTTATGAACTTCGGAACACATTTGCAAGCCGTTGTGACCTTTCCAAGGGAAGTTCAATTTAAGACTGGAGGTGTTGATTGCCTACTGGTAATCCTCTCACCTACTTCGTCTGTATCCGGTCTTCAGTAAGTCTCTTTCTAAATTCCCTCTCACTCATTTCTCCCCAGTCACAGCTCATCTTTTCCCCGCTCCTTTCTCCTTCACTATCTAGCAGCTGGAGCCCTGCTTGCTCAAGGCTATGAGCTATCTTCCTATATTTCTCTCTGGTGAATATTTTATCTCGCCTTTCAAGTATCGTTTTCATACAGAAAGAGTGAATTTGTCCCATGGTGGAGTTGCCTGCCCTTTTCAATGTGGAACATCTTTGTTTCAGATGAGATGACAGTCTGCACGTTTAAGGAGGGCCTTTGATCAGAGAATGCAGATCATGACAATGAATTTCTAGGAGCTTGTGGAAAGCATAAAGTGAAACTGTGGTTGTTTTAGAATCAGAGATGACAAATGCAGAACAAACTGTGCTTGCTTAGTTTTTACAGTTGTACAAATACAGGAAGAAGGCTTTTCTAGAGGGTTTGTTAGAGAATTCAGCTATAATATTTTTGAACTCAACACACATAACTACTCCCGTCTGAGTCAGTCATTTGATTTTAAGGATCTGCCGATAGAGTCCATGTCCAATTTTTCAGCAATCATTGGAATAAGAAGAAAAAAAGAGGACACATCATATTTTTATTGTTATTTTGCCAATGTATTCATTCATATTTGTATTTGTCATTTCTTTAATTTATCTGTCACAAAACATCACTCTTAAAGGAAGTACATTGATAATAAATGTGTTAATATCGCAAATATCACAAACTTAAGCAATTTTAATGCATTTTTTGTTGTTGGCTAGCTCCGTGCTTTTGTCCGAGTTGCCACAGTGAACTGAGAGTTTTAAGCAGGCTGTTTGTTTTCACGGTGGAGCAACAGGACTAAATGGAGACAGTTGATTGGCTTTGGTGATGCCTGATGGTAAAAGGTAAAAAGTTTGTTTTTAAGGTGGCATATCAGATGTTGAACGCAGTTCTGTTTTTCCACCGCATTGAATTTGCACACATTACAAGTGTCTGTAGCTCTGCCTTTGCTTTTTTTAAATATGACCAAACTGAAAATGTTTTCATTCTCCTAAGGCGACACGTTAACTCTGCACTATTCTGCTAGCTAACAACTACATGTTAAGATGTCTGAATTATTGTGTTCTTGCAACAGTGTCTAGAGGGAATTGTTAAATGATAAATGACCCGCACTTGCATAGCGCCTCTCAGCGTAAGGACTCCAAAGCGCTTTACACTACAGTGTACCATTCATCCATTCACACACACATTCACACACTTGTGGTGAAGAGCTACGATGTAGCCACAGCTGCCCTGGGGCGCACTGACAGAGGCGAGGCCATACTTTGCAACTTTTTCATACTTTTTAACCGTCTTCTTGAGCAAGTATGTGCTAAAATGAGCCTTTACAGAGTTAATCTCTAAGTTCCCTCTGGGATTAATAAAAAATTTTTGAATTTGAATTGAACTGAATTAATGAAAGTCCACCTAGCCCCCTAGTCCAGTTGGACTGGAGAAAAAAATCGAGCTGACATACCTGGTGCAGCAGTCTGGTTCCAGCCCATTTCCTGCATGTTTTAGATCATGAACACAGCTGGTTTGTTTAATTTAGTGATGAATCACTCCTGTAGACACTAAGGAAGGCTGGGGAGATATTTCAGCTTTGAGATTAAGGCACAGCAAGGAGATACGTTTTTGGTTTCAGTTCTACAAACGGAGACTCGGAGGTGTTAAAAGCAAGCCAAAATGGCATAGTTCCCCTTTAAAGTTGTCTGCATTAGAGTGGCAAGAGATACTACATTTATTAAAGATTTGTCCAGGGGGTTATGTATACAATAAAAGCAAACCCAAGACAAAGCCATGAGGTGTCCCATGGTGCCCCTTGAAGCCCTTTTTTGTCTGAGGGCCAACAGTGGGTTATGTTTTCATTCAAACAGGACATATTTTTATTGTTTTAAACATGTTTACTGGGTTAACTTAATTGGGCCAAAACTGCCCCATTCAAATAAAAAAGAGCCATTATCATTACATTTGAAAATCTCTATTCCAGGATGAATTTAAAAGATCATGCTTGTTTTCTAAGGTTATATCTGTTCTTTTTTTTGACCCAATTCTTTTGATTTCAATAGAATGTTATTGGGCCCGATTTTCAGTGGCATGATCAAATAAGAACCTCTATTTCTGCTTTGTAATTTTGCACCCTGTGGCCTGGCAGAAAATGCATGATTGCCTGGTGATCTTTTATCCATAAAACTGCCCTAAAATTGAGAATTTAGAATAAAATTCAAAGATTCTTCACCAACCCCAAACAGGAATCAAACAAGGCTGTCTCATTCATGAAAAGAGATGTTACCTGCAGAAATAATGGGCTTATTTTCACAATTTTCATTGTTTTTACCCTATTTAAACCAGAACGTAGAATGCAACAATTAATGAAAGAACGCTATGTTGTGTTTGCTCTTCAGAAAATGTAGTAGCTATACTTGCAGTGCATTGTGGGAAGCATGTGAATTCAGCATTTATTAATCAGCTGAATCATCCAAAACAAGTAACGGATTAAATGGCTGCTAGCAGGCTTCTCAAGCAATGACTGTTGGGAGTTTTAAGCTGCAGGTTTTCTAACCTCCTGTTTTGTTTTGTGAGTTTGAATGAACAAAAATTTGATATCTGTTTTTTCTCTGTCCTCTTTAGCAAAGTTACCACTGATAGTATTTTTGTGAGTAAACACAGCAGTTTTTTGCTGCTGCTTGTTTAAAGTTACTGTTGAGTTAAGTTGCAGTTTGGTTTCGGCACCATACAGGGTGCTGAAGCTACAGTAGCCTCCCATTTCTTGTACAAACTTACAAAGATTTATTTTCTCCTTTTTCTTACTGTTTTTCTCCCCTTCTTTACCATTTTCTTTCTCCTATATCACTCTGAGTGAGAGTGATTTAAGTTGTCAGACACTTTGACTTAGCGACCCACATTTAGGATCAACAGATCCCATTTATTTGCGTTTATATCCTCAGGCAATGTTTGGTGTGATGCTAATGGGCGAACTCATTTTCTCCCGTTGTCTGAAATGGAAAAAGGAAGAAGGGAATAATTGGAGAAGCCTGTGAATGTGGATTAATGTGTAGAGGGAAAAGAAGAGGACTAAATCTCAAGAGCACTTCTGTAGTATTCATATTTACATTTAAATAAAATAGATGTATTTATTCATAAATGATTTATTCATTGGCTGCAATTTAAATGGAGGATAGGCTTGTTTTTGGCAGTGCATGCACTAACTGAGGCTGACATTATTCTGCATGTGTGTGTGTGCGTGCATGTGTGTTCACTTGCACACAACTGCAAGATCATTTCACCATGAACTCACGCTGGGGCTAACGTATGTCAGTGCTGTCAGGGAGTAAATGTCAAACAATTCCTGCCTCTGAGGTGCCAAGAGTGTCTTCAGTGATCACACAGGGCCTCTTAGAACTTATGGTTTATTGTACTTTACAATCATCTATCCAGCTTTAAGTGGCATGACCTCTAAAAAAGACACGAGAGGGAACGAGAGACAGTGAGAGAGGCAGCGATCATAAATCATTCACTTTCCGACCACTACGTAAATTGATAAATCACCCGTTGGTTTGGCGTTCAGCAGGACGGTGAGCTGAGATGCCAGATCTGGGCCGGGGCACAGCTGAGACCAAATGTGGGTTAGCAAGTGGTTTAAAAATGCTGAAACAACGAGAGCTGTGATAGAATCACACGTTCAGCACTTACTGTAAGGAACTGGGACACACACACACACACACACACAAGGACTTTGCTATAAACTGGAGAGTCCAAACAAATGACAAAAGTGTTGTTTGTTTTCATTTTCAAACTGCAGCAGGAGGCTTTGTAGCAGAAAGTGTCTGCTTGCATTAATCTTTGCGTTGATGTTGACTTGCTCTTTGTTTCTCTGAGATGAACAAACATCTCAGTCTGAAATGACAGTCGGAGGTTATATTAAAAGATAAATATCGTTTTATGTCACTTCCTCTGTTTATTTCTTTTCAGTACCTATAGTTAGTTTTTGTTTTTTAAACGTTTCATTGTTGAGGTCCATGGTTATGACCCTTGCATGTTGCGTCCTGTTTTTTGTCTTGTTCCATTTGTTTTTGACACCCTGTCAGAACCAGATTTTTTCATTTCCATGTATAAAACTGTCTTTGCCCTCTGCCTGCCATTCAATCGTTCCGTTTCTGCAGATTGCTTTGCACAGTATAACTTTTCTTACCAACTTAGTCATTTGGAATTGAACTTTTTTTTGACCTTCTTCAAATCATCTTTCAGGAAAATGAAGTTGTACTTGTTCTCTTTTCCACAAACTGCAAACTACTGAAATGTAAAATGTGGTTTCTGTGTTTGTTTCATTCAACTGGAAAAAACGTTACTGTTCTAAAACGGTGTGCTGGTGGTTCTGAATAACGCTTTGGCAAAACATTCAGGGATTAAATGAGATTTTAATGTTTTAAATCTGAGTAATTTTAGATTAAACGTCTGCTACTCCTTAGTCTTAATCTCATATTTGCATTGTTTCACATTTTTTTTGTTTTATTATTTTCAGTACAAGTTAAAGAGACAGTGTGCTACATAGATCAGTTTATCTTCCTGCAAACAAACATACCAGCAGATGAGCTCATGTTCCTCTACTGCTAAATCAGCTTCTTTTAGAATTTTGTCTTAAATTAATCAGAGTGAAAGTGAAACTAAATTAGAGATTGAGCATGGTGCTATATTTTTTTAGTTGGTTAGAGTTAACCCTAGCCCTCTCCCGATGGTTCTTCAGTCCAACAGAGAGCCTTTGCCATATTTAGATGGTGCCTTTCTCCAGCGGGCAATGGGCAATAAGGCGGGGTACACCCTGGACAGAGAGCCAGTCCATCGCAGGGCAACACAGAGACACACAGGACAAACAATAACACACACACTCACACCTAAGGACAATTTGGACGGACCAATCAACCTAACACTCATGTCTTTGGACTATGGGAGGAAGCCGGAGTGCCCGGAGAGAACGGGAGCCATCCATTTGAGAGCCATTTACCTCAAAGAGCCGTTCAAAAGACTGGATCTATTGAATGAAGCGGAGTGATCCTCTTGTGGTGGGGGGTTGGGGCGCAAGTGTCCCGCCAATGTCTGTGAGGGGATGAGGGCAATGCATTCAGCTGATGTCCATCAGTGAAGAGGGAGTCACTGGAAGACAAGATGAACAGTTCTCTACTAGGACTCTGCTCTCATTGTTCACTTTGTTGAGACGTTCAAAAGACTTGATTCGTTTGTGAATGTCACATCACTTGTTGCAGCAGATTTGGGATCTTTGGATTGATAATCAATTCTGGATTATATCATTTAAAATGGAAATGCAAAAAACGTGTGAAATTTTGCGCTCGTGTGCGTGTCGTGCACAGGCGACCCAGCGACGCGATCCCAGAAAGTAGAAATATTTTCAACTTTTTGTTGCTGTCGCTCGGACGAGGACCAATCAACGGAGGTTTCATTCACTGACCAATGAGCGGGCAGGATACTCCGTACATCTCCGAGCAAACATGAAGGAGAAGTTGATTATTATTATGTTTTATATAGTGTAACGTTATGAAGTTCATTATTTTCAGCTCCACACAGCTGCCCCTGTACACAGTAACACCCGTGTAGAAAACGCCAAGGTCGGGTGTTCCTCAGACTGTTTACATTCCAGGAGAAGAGCCAGAAGGAGAAGAAGAACGCTTTTCAATAATCAAAGTACTTAATTTGTGATTAAAGCTAGTCGAAACAGATGTTGATCAATAATAATCAAGTGAATGATCTGTGGAATAAAGATGTCATGATTTATGTGTTTAATGAAAACAGGACTACTGCACAGACAGACTGACCCTCATCTCCATAGAAACGCATGACACATTGTTCCAACCAATCATATTTTTCGGCTGCCGCAAGAGAATATGGCTTGTTGACTTAAAGTGTCCAATCCGCTTTACTAAAACTTATCAACAATTCAGAAATATAAAACAAGGCAACGCCATTTTAAACTCAGTTCCATTTTGACTTCAGTTCTATTCACCGTCATCCCAAAGAGAAGCACAGCCTGGCCAGATGTGTTTTCTTCTTTAAACTAAGAACTGTGAAGTTGGAGATTTTCGTCGTTTAACAACCAGACGACATCCTTTCAAAATAAGAGCACCTGCTGACGCTGCCGATTGTTACCTGGGTCGACCCTTCAGACGGGCTTTGAAACGCTGCGATCGCTGTTTCGACCAGCTCCAGCGCACATCCGAAGTCTTCAGACCTGGCATTTCCTGATCTACCTGGGAGGCCCCCACTGGGTACGTACACGGCAAAATAGCAGCTCATGTCATCACTTTATAAGCCTCGTGGTCCGTAGTCATAACAACCAGATACGCTCCGTCAGCCTAAAGATCCTGAACAAAACACACACACACGCACCAACACAACATCCAAATCCATTTTCATCCATCACAGAGTTAGTCCTGGTAGATTGTTAAGAATTTATAATTAAGAAATTAAAGATTCTTAAACGATCCCAACTCTCTCTCTTTTCTTGTCTCAAAGTCAATACAGAGTGTTTAATTAAACTCCCTGATGATAAAAACAGCCCATCTTCTGATTATACGTAACAAGTGATCTACTTACAGTATATTAAAATACAACTCTAGATAGTTACATCACTCTATTTCTCTACATTTGGCGAGCCTAGCATGATATCTGCACAGTTTATTACACTTTGTGCCGATTTTGAGACATATTTTGGGATTTTTGTCCAGTGTGTGAGTTCAGGGAGAGAAAAAAAAGCGAGCATTTTCCTCATTCAGCTTCTCAGAAAAGGGGGGTGCACATTCATCACCCTCCAACAGGAGGCGGTGTTTCATCAAAACACCTTAAGTGCTGACGTGTGCTGACGGCCATTTTGAGGCCTACATCTGAGGGTAAACATTTCTCCTGTTTTAATACGTTGGAACTTGTCTGTCTTATTGTTTGTTGCGGTGTTTGTGTCAATACAGAGTGTTTAATTAAACTCCCTGATGATAAAAACAGCCCATCTTCTGATTATAACAAGTGATCTACTTACAGTATATTAAAATACAACTCTAGATAGTTACATCACTCTATTTCTCTACAATAGTAAAATCAGAAGTAAGATTTCACAAAACTCTAGCAGCACCTTGTGAAACGTATCTTTTTAAACTCTGAACCGCTTAAATAACCTTAATTCCCTCCAACCTGACACAGCCAAACAAAACAACGGAAGTTTCAATTTTGCCATGGAACAGATGGCTTTGCCGCTGGCCACTGCCGTGGGTCGCCTCCCGTGTGTCAGGCAATAAAAGCGACAGCGACGAATTTCGCTGATCGCGGTCGTTTGTCGCCTCCCGTGTGTCGAGCCCCTTAGTCCCGCCTCAGTTGCCTAGGAGGTAAGTCATCAGGAACCGCCAAGACATGTTCCAATTTTCATGTTCTTCCGAGGCGTCTGTTCTCCTTTTGTTAGCCATTTAGCTAGCTGAGCAAGCATACATGGGAGGTGTCTTGTAGCCTAGACTTAGTCAAAAATTTCCAAGAATACACCGCAGCATTTTCAAAAGGACGGTGGATCAGGAACCGGCCGCTACTTTGGGGACAAATTTCAAGTTTAAATGTAAGTCAACTAACTGTAGCTATCGGGCTGATATCTAATATATATATATATATAAACAAGTTGATATCTGAAATGTTTTTTTTTATATCCAAAGCAGTTAGCTATGGTTAGTAGTTGCAGCTTCAGTGGCTAGCGGGTAGTAACTCACTTATATTTTTAAATTAATAAACATATATACAATTTAAAAAGTAAAAGCCTCGTTATATATTTATATTGAAACGTATACGTATAAAATATAACGTTCTCTCCCGTGTCATGTGACGTTACGTGCCGCTGCGGAAGCCGTGGTCACATGATGCAAGTCTGTTCCATTTAACCGTTTTCTTTGACCAAGGAAGGACAGTGTCCTCGTAAGCAAGGCGCCCGGCCTCGCAAGACATCACCTTGCGAGGCCGGGCACCTTGACATTGAGAAAGACCCCTAATGTATGCTAAAATGTATACAACAGGTACAACACAGAACCTCTTAATGCATCTGAGTAATTGCACCATTGAATCAAAGGGGAAATAGTACTTTTGCCAAAATCATCCACAATCCTTGAATGCACTTTTGGCAAAAGCAACCCGGTCATACTGTCATCCATCCCATTTAGTTATGATATGCAAGGAGAAGTCTCTGGCTGCTCTCAGTCATGCAGTACATGATAACTGCTGACGCTGGGAAAACCTTCAGCAGAGGCCCCACATGGACACACAAAGATTACAGCTGATATCTGCTGAAACCTGCTGTTTGCCTTGACACAAATCCAATCCCTTGGCAGTTCTGCAACTGTGACAATGCACTGAAATCATGAAGCCAGCCGGCAGGGTGGCCGGCCCACGCCTGATGTTCCCTGGGCGCAGCATGGAGCCGGGCTGACCGGCGATGACAGATGGGGCGATGAGATACCAGAGACCTGTTAGGCAGCCACTATACCCCACAGACTGTGTGTGGTGACAGCAGCGAGCCACCTACAAAGGACGGAGGGGGAGAAGAGGAAGCATATGTGAGAGGAATGATGGGTGGGAGATATAGTGCCAGGCAACAGACTCCCAATTCACACAATGGGATCAGACATGGAAGTCTTAACCGACAGCTGCTGGTGAGGCTAGGAGGCATGTCAGGACATGAGATTTTTTTTTCTTTTTGACCTCAATTATACAAATGAATCAGATTGTGCCTTTTGTGCTTTGGATTTATGTACCTTTTGGTCCTAAAAAAATCCTGCACTGAATCACATATTTCCAAGGCCGTTAAATGTTTCTTCATTTCCTTTGAGACACTTCCTAAATCAGAAAAACCAAAACCATCCATCTATAATTTTATTTTTAAGAGAATCATTAAGTAGGACTATTTAACAAAAAGAAATATACCAAAACATTCATCAACAGCATCAAACGAGTTGATCTTACCTCCTAGCTATGTCAAGCAGAAAAATGTATTTACTTTATTGATTTATTTGTGAAGGTGATTTCTTTCTTAAAACTCTGAATGCGCAGAGATTTTTACCATTTGAAATTAACACCAAACACTCAGTCGTTTTAGGCATAATGCAGGCCTTATTCGATCATCAAAACATTACCAGAGGCATTCTTGTGAGGTCAGACGGACACTGTTCTCCTGGTTTGTCATTGACCTCCTCTATTTTTAAAATGTTCGTCATCTCATAGCAAGGAACTAGGAGATTTGTTGCTGAAATTGTGGCAAGGACAAGTTAAAACATTAAAAGCACAAATACACCATGAGGAGAGACGTATAGTATCCATGTGTCGTATCTATGCTAGCAAAACAATACTAGATGGAATCTCACAGGCCAGCCACACCCTGTTAGCACGTTCCTGTGCAGAGGTAAATTTAGTGTTTGGGAGGTTATGAATCCATTCAGATTATGAAATATTCTGTTCAAATTCTGTTTGACTTTAATTTTCACCCACTGTGGTTGAGACAAGCTAACAGCTAATCAAAGAAGCATCAAATAACAACTCGTAGCAGCTCAGTGTTGAAGACCTATGAACCGTGTTGCTTTTTAGTCACCGTTTTTTAGTTTGGCTGTTTTTAACTCATTTCTTTGGCTTCACATGAAATATTTACCATTCTTCTCCATAGTGCATCAACAACTTGGTTGTTGGGGACAAAACCAACCTCACATTTCATGAAATGCCAAAATATGACCTAACATGGAGGTCTAAATTATGGCTGTGATGGTTTTGTCTGTGACTTTCTTTCTTTACTTGTTGAACATTGCGTTTTAAGTGTATTAACATCATTTCATCACAACTACTTTCCTGAAATGAATGAATGGGTTTGTTTTCTTGAGATGTCACCCAAAATTTTCCAAACTATCACACATTTGCTGACCCTTGGGTGGCCTCTAAGGCCCAGTTCACGTAACCAGACATTTATGAAGATGTTTTACCCGATTCCCTACTTTCATACAATCGGATGCGTCTGATAATGGCTCTACAGATAATCGTACCGGATATTCCTGCTGTGTGTCAAGAGTGCTCTGGTCTGTTTGGATGGACATTGGAACCACTTTGATCACAAATCGGGGATGTTTTGCTTGTTCGGTTGTCTTGCCCCAATTACACGGACAAACAAGCATGCTGCCTTTTTGAATGTGACATGCAGCCAATCAGAAAGTGAGGTGCACATTCCTTCTCTACCAAGTTTGTTTACTTCAAAGTCACGATTGATTCAATTCAAGTGTATTTATACAGCGCCAAATCACGACAAGAGTCGTCTCAAGGCACTGCACACAGTAAACATTCCAATACAGTTCAGGTCATTAAGCCAATCACTGAAATGTTTCCTATATAAAGAACCCAGCAGGTTGCATCGAGTCATTGACTAGTGTCAGTGACTTTACAGCAATCCTCATACTAAGGAAGCATTTAGCGACTGTGGAGAGAAAAACTCCCTTTTAACAGGAAGAAACCTCCAGAGGATCCTGGCTCAGTATAAGCAGTCATCCACCACGACTCACTGGGGATCAAGAAGACAGAGCAGACACACACACACACACACCACCCACCCACACACACATCTACAACAACAACAACATATATACCAAGTAGTGTTTCTATGGTTACCTTGTGATTTCTTAGTAAATATTCTATTTAGTAAGAGATAAACCTTTTTGTATTTATCCTAGAGAATCTATAATTAATTCAACAGGTCAGGCAAGTCTTATGTGGTGTATAATTTTGCCGCGTGGCCACACACGGCAAAACCTAAAGTGTAGGATTTTTAATCATCACAGGTGGTCTTTAACAATTTAAAAATCTTGCCTTGGTAATGGAGTGTGAAACACACACACTCAAGTCAAACTTGCCCGTGAGGAAGATAATACTTAAGGTTGACTACTTCGTAAAAGATGCCAAGTTTTAATACCCTTCTGTCAGTAGCTTGTTAAGACTTCAAACTTTTGAGTTCCTCTCCATTCTTCGAAGTTTCTTTTCGACTACGACTCGTTTTTCGTACCCCTTAAATTATGTGTACACGACACGCATCACAGAATGAAAATACAATGTCTTACATCAATGCTAATTACACAGATCTATACCTTCTCTGTTTGCTGAGACTCAAAGCTTGTGCATATAATTAACAAATGAGTTCAGAGTGCAGGATGTTGATTTAATTTATCTCTGTCTTCAGCAGCCAGCTGCTTCTCAGTCGGCTGAACACATCAATTCAATCTACATAACTAAACAATGTCAAGGCTATTTGTTTTAATGTTTTATATCAACGTATCTCAGCTGCATCTGCTGATATTGGAAAGTTTCACAGTCAGAGCTGTTCACAGTGAGCTAACGTCAGGGATAGAGTCCAACTCTGATGAGTTTCATTTAACCCTTTAATATTTAACACATAAAAACAACCATCCAACTTCAGGATGTTTAGACTCAGTATTTTTATCTTAGCACTTTTTTACCCACTTTAGGTGACAACCTAAATGCATCAGTTTGACAAATTCAAATCATGTCTTTCAGGAGTGACGAGCTATAAAATAGCCCAAAGTGGGGTTTTCCATCTTTAAATTGTTTGAGTATCTTATTTATTGTTTTACTCCAAGTGTGGTCCATGCAATGTTTTATTAAACCTTTACATTATTGTCAGATTTCTATTACAAGGAGCTATGTGATTACTTATAGGCATAAATATCACCACCAGCAGCTGAACGTTGCACTTCCTGTGCACCCGGGGTCACGTCCGGCAGTTATGGCTTTGTATTTTAACACAAATGTAATGTGAAACTGACAATGTTGCTGTAATTTGTTTCCATGCCATGCTCACATGTCAGGCAGTAATGATTGCATTTTTGCCCACCTCACCTGCTCTATTTAACCTCCCCGCCACAGAAGCTGTGCCAGATTAACAGTTCTGTGTTTAGATGTCCACCAATCCTTCCCCGCCACTGTTTGATCTTCTGATAATGACCTCGCTTTTGCGCTCAGCTTTCGTTGTTCCATCTTATGTTTGCCCTCAGGTCGTCCCGTGCCCGATCACCCTACCGCCTGCCTCGGTGTTTCTGTCACTCGCTTACCTTCTGATCACTCTTCTCCCAGCAGACAGATTCTGCCGTTTGGTGAATCTTGCACAGAAACCTTCCTGAACTCTTGCGTGAGTTCTCTAAAACCAGGTGCAAAGAGCAATGTTGATTTGACCAGCCCGGCCCCTTCTGAAAATTTCAAAGTTGCAACGATCTTATCAGAAAATCCTACCTTTGTGCGCTCTGGTCTGCTCGGAAGGGCGTTGGAACTGCTCTGATCATACCTCCGGGCGCTGAAACATGCAGATTTGGCCTCATTTTTGTAGTACCTGTTGAATGTGACGTCTAGCCAATCAGTTTGTTTACGTTAAAGTTTTATCTCATGAGATTTCCCATCTGAGACTGCACTATTCATAAGTGAAAGCAGCTCATGTGTAGTGTGTGGTGTTGAGTTGCTGCACCACACACTGTAGGATGTAGGAGGATTTTTTGTCACTTTGTGTGTGGTCTCTCTGGTTTAATTAAACATTGCATGGACCACACGGAGTAAAAAAATAAAGATGCTCAAGCAATTTAAAGACAGAAAAACCCCACTTTGGGCCATCGGCTTGAACACTGTTGCTAACCATTTAAACATTCTCCTGATTATAACAGTTTACTTTCTTTGACATTGAATGTGCTACTACTAGTTTACCCATTTAATTATATATTCACTAGGATAAATACAATCAACTACGGGGTGTATCTCAGTGTCTGAAATGTCAGCCAACAATGAGCTGCTGACTAGAAAATAATCCAAACGTGAATGAGAGAGATGGACGTGTGAGAAAAAAGTATACTCTCTACGGTTAGGATGAAGAGATTGCAATGCATCACAAAGCCCATAATTACTCATGTACTGTTTAATTATATTAGTGGATTGCCAATTGCGCTGAGTCCCAGCTGTACTGAGCCTGTCTGTTGAAGAATTAATCCAAAAATTAAAATCACCTCCAAGTATAAGTGGACAGTCCAAGTGTTCGGAGAGTACAGAGAAAAAATTATGAAAGAATGAAGGGTCATCAATATTTGAACAGTAAATGCTGACAATACATAAGCTTTGGTTCTGTACAGATATTTTTAACATTATAAACTACCCTCTGGATCAGAGATTGTGTCCAATACTGTGAAATTGATGTTTTTGTGTATTAAAATAGCTACATCTCTTTGCCTAGAGTTATAGCAGGCAGAGAACATGCTGGGAAACTCAGGTGTTTTAAGTTCATCTGCGGATGTGGCAGATCTATGAGTCTCTTGTAATAATATTACGTCTGCTTGCACTCTCTTTAGTGGATCAAAAATCTTTAATCTTTTCTCTATGGAGCCAGCTCCATGTACGTTCCATGAGACAAATCTTAGTGCACCCATAGATGTGTGTGTGAGTAGCTAAAATATGACGCCTTCATGTGAATAAGATGGAATAAGTATCTAAATGTATAAAATAGTATGTTAATAAATAACAGAAAAGTAAATAATAATAATAAAGTTCCAACATTGTTTGTGGTTGTATTATTTGACGCGTAAGTTATGATATTGTGCTGTGGATTTAATATATATATTTGTGTGTGTGTGTGTGTGTGTGTGTGTGTGTGTGTGTGTGTGTGTGTGTGTGTGTGTGTGTGTGTGTGTGTGTGTGTGTGTGTGTGTGTGCCGGGTCTGACGCAGTGTTGGAAAGTTGTGTGGTTGTGCCATACAGGTGTAAAGGTACAGAAGCAGGTAAAGAGGAAAGGACAATACAGATACAGGTTAAAAAAGAAGAAAGAACTAAAAAGAAAAGGTGATAGGGGTGTGAAGTGGTGATGAACATGTGATCTTATCTAGAAAACGGATTTAGCAGCTGTTTAATCCTGACGAGCTCAGTGAATCCTGATAAGAATAATAAATGTCTGACCAGATGTTGGGCTAATACAGCCAGTCAGTCACTCCTCACTCCTTGTAAAGCTTATTGTCCACATAAAGCTTATCCACTGAGATGACAGCCCTCTTCCCATCCTGGATAAACTTTTTGCGCAGCGGAAAGAGGACTCGGCGCCGATCCAGGATTTCCTTAGGGAACTGGTCATTAACGCTGAAGTCTTTCCCTTTGAGCTCTCTTCCGTGACTTTTAACAATCTCCTTCTGCTTAAAATGTTCAAATTTAGCCACGATGGGACGAGGTCTTCTGCTGTCCACTCTTTTAGCTCCAAGGCGATGTACCCGGTGAAAGGTGATGTTTTTTACCGTTTCTTCGAGTGTCTTCATTTGGGTCTGGAGAAAGTTTTTATCGTTTGCTCGCAGTTCTCCGCCCCTCCCGCCTGCTCCGGCAGGCCTGCAAACACCAAATTATCCCTCACGCTACAGGCTTGAAGGTCCAAAACAGTCTCCTTCAGAATCTTGTTGTCCAGAGTGATCCGCGTCATTCCCTCTTCCAGGGAAGAAACGGACTCCCGCAGAGACGCGTTCTCAGCGGCGAGCCGCTCCACCTGCTCCTGGCTGAACTCCAGAGACTGACGGAGGTTCTGAAACTCCTGGTGTAGAATCTCAAGCAGATGAAGTCGCCCCTCAAATCCCAGAAGCCGTTTATCTATAGAATCTAATAATTCCAATATGTCCTTACGGGGAGATGAGGCCTCAGGCGAGTCCTGAGGACGGCTCCTCTTGGTCCCAGGTGTTTCAGGCTCAGCTGCTGATTTCTTCGGACCCATAACGAATAACTCAAAAACTTCGTCAGTATAATTTAGTAAACTTTCTAAATTTTCTTCACTTACCTCCAGATTGAGTGAGTTATATTTACCAGATTATTTTTTGCATTGTCAGTAGATAAATTAGGCAAAAATGCATCTTAATTGTTTGTGGATGTTTGCTAACGAGCTGCCATCAGCTTCAAACGCTGCCGTGTATCCGGTGATCGGCCGTCAGCGCATGCTCAGCTCCTCCTCTCCCTTCTGTTATTTGTTTTGCAAAAGCACTTCCTTTCATTTCTCCACCTCACCCACAAGTACCTCAATTTCTGCTTCTGTGAAATTGTACTTCCTTAATCTGCCTTGATTTACAGTCGCCATCGTCATTGGCTGAGCACTGTCTGCAACAGCCACAAGGCACTTTGCATTGACTATTTATGGCAGTAAGTGGGCGTGGTGAGGGTGGGATGTGACTAAAAAGCAGCTGAGAACCTTTCTAGATAGTTTCTGATTATGAAGCGGAGATTGCGTGCAGCTGTGCATACTCCATGTTTGATAGATCACAAACCTACTTAAGTACATTTTTTTTTGCTGAGCTTAAGTATGGTTTTAGTAAGGATTCTACGCAATGTTTGATAAATGAGATCCCTGACCTGTATTGGAATGTTTACTATGTGAAGTGCCTTGAGACGACTCTTGTCGTCAATTGGCGCTATAAAAATAAACTTGAATTGAATTGAATTGAAAACTGAATCATGCTTTGAATACTGTCTGAACATCCTGTCATTTTCAAGGTTCAAACATTCAGATACAACAGATGCAGCATCGAGGAGGTGCTCCCGAAGGGTTCAGTGACCAGTCTTTTGTTCCTACCAGTTACAGACTTTGAATGCATCTTTTAAAACAAATGCTTTTTTGAGTTACCAGGTCTCTTGTGGCAGATTTTAAATTTGCAAAGTGTTATGATTTGGTGGTTATGTAATTTTTGCAGGATAATGTGTGTGTGGTATGAGTGTCTGCCCTGAGACTGGGAGATTATGGACTCAAATCCATGGATGGGTCATACAAGACTTTAAAAATGGGACCCAAAGCCTTCCTGCTTTACACTCAGCTTTGAGGGGTTGGACTGGGTGGTTAAGCCACCAAATAGTTCCCGAGCACGGCCGTGTCTGCAGCTCACCACTCCCCCAAGGCATGGGTCAAATGAGGAGAACAAATTTCACACACCTGTGTGTGGGACGTTAACTTTACATTTAACTTAACTTGTAAATGACCGTGTACAGAATAAGTCATTGTAAAGGTTTGCAAATGGATGTCTCAATTTCTGCTGTCACATTTGAAGAAATCTGAGATGGCGCTATTCACTGTGGTCTTGGCTTGCCCGAGACTAGCCATTAGCTTATCAATCCTGCATGATGTAAGGTTCAGGAAGCTTTTTACACAGAATCAAACTTCAAACTGGTCAGAATATTCCTTTAAATTCCTCTTTTACTTCATTACACTACACTTACCTTGCTCTCCTGGGCTAATCTACTGCGTCAGTCATCCATCTCATGCATATGCAACACGCTGCTTATAATGGATATTAATGAAAATAATTGAAAGACATAATTGGTTTATGAACTTTTTATCTTATAGCTACCAACACACAAAGTAAGAGTGCAAAAATACAGCTACAAAGTTATCAGGTATGACTAATTAAAGCATAATTAAATGTAAGTTGTCCAATATAATCTGAACATGGACATCCACCAGGTGCCTTTGAGGTTTTATGAAACTTGCAGCACCTCTTTAAGACAAATGAAGGGAAAAAGGAAGTAGTGCGGTGCATCCTAACTCCGCTCTGGCAGCTTTTTATATTTCATCTTTCATGTGGGCATATTCACTGGCCTGACTCTATTTATCAGTGTGTTTTATTGCTCTTAAAGCTAGAGCAGATCTGTGATAGCTCATCATTACACCCCTTGAATGATTTCACAGACTATAGATTCATTTGGTCCAGTGAATAATGTGATTATATGTGCAGAGTAGTGCCAATAAAATTCCTGCTGAGGCGCACAGTGTGGCATTAGTGCAGCAGACAAAGTAGATACAGAAGTCACACTAAAGTAATAGACTGTGTGTGTGTGTGTGTGTGTGTGTGTGTGTGTGTGTGTGTGTGTGTGTGTGTGTGTGTGTGTGTGTGTGTGTGTGTGTGTGTGTGTGTGTGTGTGTGTGTGTGTGTGTGTGTGTGTGATGAGAATAGTGGGGGAGACAGAGCGTCATATCCTGTTATGATTGCAGAGGTGTCATGGTGCAATGAGCTATTATTCACATTACAAGCTGACATCGGGAGATGATTGGTGGGGGGGGGGTGTTCACTGAGAGTTGGGCACGTGACAGTAGCAGCAGTTACAGAGTGCTTGTTAGCCCAGACAGAAACAGTTCGTTATCACTGGCTCAGACTGCAGCCCAGACTCTTGTATGTGACACCCGGGGACGCCGTGATCATCTCGCTCATCACTCACAAGCATACTGATGTCGGAATTTCTGCATTCAGCCCTGCAGCCGTATTAGTGGAGAGATTTTTCTTTCTGTTTGACTTAAAGTGATGTTGATAGGATCATCAGACATGATTCTTAAGGGGATTGCACTGATCAAGCAGAGTTCTGTGTGGAAATGCACCTATTCTAGATTCAAAGGCCAATACCAATTTTTGACTCTTGTACAGTGCTGACCCGCTGATACCGGTTTAGGTTGATTCAGTTGTATCTGAAAGATCTATAATTAATATACGACTTAACTAAAAGTTAAGGGTCTGGTCTTGGTTTGACTTCCTGCCAGAATTGACACGCCAAAAGGATCCCTGCACTGCGCGAGCCTTTATCGCGCTTCTCAGGTGATGTGATCGAGACCATAGGTTAACAAGGGCGCCGAACAGAAGCGCTCGTTGTTCTACAGTGCTTCGTGGCGCATTGTCGGGCTTCCGTGTCTGATGTGATCCAGGCGTAACACAGCACAACTCAATTTGGCTCTACTCAACTTTACACAGTTAGAGAGGGACTTCATCACAACAGGACAGCTCTGGTGGTGGTTTGGGGGGGGGGGGGGGGGGGGGGGGGCTTCATCAGAGCAAGGTAGCAAGATCTGTACCTGACATCATGGTATCAAGGTCATGGTAGCGATGTTGAACGTATGAGATGGACCTCGCTTGAACATTTTGCTCAATCTGTGGCTTTTTGTCAGATTCCTAGAAGAAAAGCCCCAGAAGACGCTGCAGGTAGCAACCACCCCTAAGCAATCAGTGACACCCTCGCAAGAACGGACGGAGTATGCCCTCTTTTCTAAACATCCGTCGAGACGGAGAACAGAAGCTTGTGATTGGTCAGCACGCCGCTGTCGTCTACAGCGCCGCCATTGCGCCCTCAAAAACATAAAGAGCAGAGGATATCTAGCGGCAGACAGAGAGAAGCTTGAAGAATACCTCACGGAAAAACTCTAAAATGTGAAAGTTTTATTCCCCCGTGACTGGAGGAGTGTACAAAGCTCAAAAATTATAGATAACTTATTTTGTAATGTTTCAGGGGGGTTGGAGAGTGTTGGAATCATAATGACTGATATTAGTGATCATCTGCCAGTTTTCACATGCTACAAGAATGATCAGATTAGACATAAACCTCAAATGGAAAATCTTATAAGGGATCGGTCACAAAAAGCCATAGACTCATTTAATAGAGCCCTAGAACAGCAAAAATGGGATGAAATATATATATAAATGATGTAAACTTGGCTTACAGCTCTTTTACAAGAATACTGTGCAGTCAATATGAAAAAAACTGTAAAATAAAAGAACTTACAAAAAAAGATAATAATAAACCATGGTTGACAAAAGGACTGCAAAATGCCTGCAAGAAAAAAAGCCCAATACAGAAGCTTTTTAAAACAAAGAACCAGCAAAGCTGAGCACAGATACAAAAAAATATAAGAATAAATTTGTTTCAATAATAAAAAGACAAAAATAATTATTATTATAACAATCTACTAGAAAAAAATTAAAACAATATAAAGGCAACTTTGGGAATAATAATGTTATAAAAAGAAATTAATCAGTTTCAACTGTTCTGAATTTTTTTTTTAATGAAGACACTGAAATAAACGATCCAAACTAAATCATCAATGAATTTAATAAATGCTTTACTAATGTGGGACCAAGCTTAGCAAACAACATTCCAAAAAGAACTATTATGACATAGGCGAAAAAATTATAAGTCACAAAAATAGCATGTTATTAAATCCAGTGACTAATGAAGAAGTAAGAGAAGTTGTAAAAAAAACTCATCAATAAAAGAACAACTGACTGCGACAATTTAGACGTAATAATAATAAAACACATAATAGAGAATATTATCCATCCTTTTACTTATATATGTAACTTATCATTTACAATCGGCATATTTCCAACCAAAATGAAAATAGCTAAAGTCATTCCGCTTCACAAAAATGGAGATAAGCATATCTTCTCCAACTACTGACCTATATCCCTTCTGTCACAATTCTCAAAAATATTAGAAAAACTATATATTATCAGATTGGATGCATTTCTGAACAAAGAGAATATCTTAAATGACAGTCAGTATGGGTTTAGACCAAATCGCTCAACTTCAGTGGCACTAATGGAATTAACAGAAGAAATATCGGAAGCCACTGACAAAAAAAAACATTTGATAAGTATCTTCATTGACCTAAAAAAAGCATTCGATACAGTAGATCATGACATTCTTCTACAAACACTTAGTAAATATGGCATAACAGGAACAGCCCTAAAATGGATACTGAGTCATTTACATGACAGGAAACTATGTTCAAATAAACAACATCAAATCCAATCTGGATAATATTACTTGTGGAGTACCACAAGGGTCGGTACTAGGCCCTAAACTATTTATTATTTATATAAATGATATTGTCTTTACATCTAATATGTTAAAGTGTATCTTATTTGCAGATGACACAACTTTTTATTATACAGGAGACAATATTGATCAAACAATAGAAGTGATACAAACAGAGTTGGAAAAAATCAAATTATGGTTCGATGGAAATAAGCTTTCATTGAACACAGATAAAACATATTTTATGATATTCAGTAATAGAAAGTTGAATATAAACACATTAATAAAATTAGATGAAATCTGTATTAAAAGAGTAAAGGAAGTTAAATTATTGGGAGTCAAAATTGATGAGGATTTATCTTCGAAACCACATATGAACAATATCAAAACTAAAATAGCTAAATCAATCGCAATATTACACAGAGTGAAATGGTCACTAGATGACAAATCCCTATATTTATTATACAATTCATTGATCATACCGTACTTGAACTACTGTGTTGAAATTTGGGGAATAACATATAAAACCTATACATATTCAGTTTTTATCCTACAAAAAAGCAATAAGAATTATAACAAGAAGCAATTACAGAGATCCATCCAGCCAATTATTTATCAAATTAAAAACATTAAAATTTTACGATCTAGTAGATTATACTATTTTGAAATTTTTGTATAAAGTCGACAAAAAGCACCTTCCAACAAATTTGATCATAAGTTTTATGGAAAGAATGAGTAGTTATGATTTGAAAGGCTACAAAATATACACAATACCAAAACATAGGACAAATATAAAGGAACGTTGTGTATCAATATATGGAGTCGAAATGTAGAATAAATTAAGTACCGAAATCAAGAATTCCAAAACAATATATACCTTTAATAAACATATCAAAACTGAAATGCTTAGCTTATATGATGCTATGAGATAGACGTATTTATGAAGTAGAGAAAATGAAAGTGAAAACACACATTGTATGTTCTACTTTGTTTCTTTTAGCTATTATTTTTTGTGTGTTTTATTTTGGATTATTTGTTTTCTCCTTTCATTAATATAAGAAGAAAAAAAATTGTGTACATATTTGTTTCCTCTCCATTTTTTGCCAAAGCTAAATCAGTAAACCAGGTCAGACACTTTTTTCTAACTATAATAACTTTGTTGTCATTTGTATTTATTTTGGTTAAGGGGAACAGATAACATAAGTTTTGCTTCTTTCTCTTCCTTTTTCATTTTTTGTTTTCACAAACCTGTTTTGTGTTTTGTTTTTAATTGTGAATAAATGAAAATAAACTAAATAAATAAATAAATAAAAGACACACAGCAAGCATTTATTCATGGATCAAAATGACGGGAAACGTGGGTTTAGAGGTGGCGAATGCATGAAGAGGTGGAGGAGGACGAGTGACAAATTTGTCTGTATTAAAAAGTCTCTTAAATACAAAAAAAACACAATATAAACACATTATCTTGGACCGGGTACATGACAGGAGACCACAGAACAGCACTACGCCCTCTGTTGTCCTGGCGGGGAGTTGCTTTGCAACACTCTCCAGGAGACAAAGAAGTCCAAAGGCAAAACGTCTCCGTCCATCCGTGTGTGTCTCTCCCTCGTGGAGCTGAAGGAGAAGTTTAAATTAGGTTTCAGAGGTCGCTGTCTGGAAAAGGTTAGAAGCCTGAGTCAGCAGTTGACCTGAATCTGCGGTCCCCAGGTCTGCAGCCATATACTATTGGTTTTAGGCCCAGCTTGGTACGCTTGGAAACATTTTATTTTTACTAATTGCACACCTTCCCCGGGTGCTGTGTTTACACTTTGTGCTTTAAAAAAGAAAATGGAAAGTCCCATCTCCCCAAACAGCTAAGATCTTTTTAAAATGTAATTAACGTAACAATTTGACACACAAATTTCTGAAAAGGCTAATTTCCCTTATCTCTGTCTGCAGGATCTCCATTTATCTCACCTGAATTAGCACCATTGCTGCACCATCTGCTTCACTTCTTCCTGCGTTTGCAGCTTTTCAAACGATAACTATTGTCCCCCGGGAGAACCCCTGCCACATAATAGTGTAATTTGTATTAATGTTTTTATTAATATTTTATCATGTATAGACCCTTTAGCACTTCAGTGAATATGTTCATAAAACATATGACTGTGTCAAATGTGCTTTTCATGAAAGAAAATTCTTCTCACTTTTATCTTTTTAGTTTTAAAGACCAAGTTCACTGAGAAACTATTTTCACTCGTTATTTTTTAAATATGGTCAAACACTCTTGAGTTTCACTGTCGTGGGTTCGTCCTACAAAATTTGTAGAAAAGGTTCCACAACGGAAAAGAAATATCAATGGCCAGGTCGGTAGTCAGGAAGTCGTGTATTTATTTACACACCTACGATCCCGTCGTCGTCTTCCTCCATTTACCCGGGTCCGGGGCGCGGGGGCAGCATCCTAACTAGGGAGCTCCAGACCACCCTCTCCCCAGCCACCTCCACCAGTTCCTCTGGCAGGACTCCAAGGCGTTCCCGGACCACAGTAGAGATGTAACCTCTCCAACGTGTCCTGGGTTGACCCGGGGGCCTCCTGCCGGCAGGACATACCCGAAACACCTCCCCAGGGTGGTGTCAAGGAGGCATCCTGACCAGATGGCCAAACCACCTCAACTGACTCCTTTCAATCCGGAGGAGCAGCGGTTCTACTCCGAGTCCCTCCCGAATGTCCGAGCTCCTCACCCTATCTCTAAGGCTGAGCCCGGCCACCCTACGGAGGAAACTCATTTCAGCCGCTTGTATCCGCGATCTCGTTCTTTCGGTCATTACCCAAAGCTCATGACCATAGGTGAGGATTGGGACGTAGATCGACTGGTAAATCGAGAGCCTGGCTTTCTGGCTCAGCTCCCTCTTCACCACAACAAATCGGCTCAGCGTCTGCATCACTGCAGATGCTGAACTAATCTGCCTAACGATCTCCCAATCCCTCCTACCATCACTCGTGAACAAGACCCCGAGATACTTAAACTCCTCCACTTGAGGTAGGACCTCTCCCTAGACCCGGAGTTGGCAAGCCACCCTTTTCCGGTCGAGAACCATGGTCTCAGATTTGGAGGTGCTGATGCTCATCCTAGCCGCTTCACACTCTGCCGCGAACCTACCCAGCAAGAGCTGAAAGGTCAGAGCTGGATGAAGCTAGGAAGACCACATCATCCGCAAAAAGCAGCAACGAGATTCTCCTGCCACCAAACTCGACACACTCCACACCACGGCTGCACCTAGAAATTCTGTCCATAAAGGTTACGGACAGAACCGATGACAAAGGGCAGCCCTGGGGGAGTCCAACCCTCACCGGGAACAGGTCCAACTTACTACCGGCTATGCGGTCCAAAATCATGCTCCTCTGGTAAAGGCCCGTAACAAAAGGCCACCCACGCCATACTCCTGGAGTGTCCACCACAGGGTACCCCTGGGGACACAGTCTTAAGCCTTCTCCAAATCCACAAAACACATGTGGATTGGTTGGGCAAACTCCCATGCCCCCTCCATCACCCTTGCAAGGGTATAGAGCTGGTCCACAGTTCCATGGCCAGGACGAAAACCACATTGCTCCTCCTCAAGCTGAGATTCAACTATCGATCTGACCCTCCTCTCCAGTACCTTGGAGTAGACCTTTCCAGGGAGGCTGAGGAGTGTGATCCCCCTATAGTTGGAACACACCCTCAGGTCACCCTTCTTAAAGATGGGGACCACCACCCCGGTCTACCACTCCACAGGAACTGCCCCCGATGACCACGCAATGTTGCAGAGACGTGTCAACCATGACAGCCCTACAACATCCATAGCCTTGAGATACCCAGGATGAATCTCATCCACCCCCGGGGCTCTGCCGCTGTGTAGTTGTTTGACTACCTCAGCAACTTCTGCCCCAGAGATTGGACAGTCCATCCCCAGGTCCCCCGGCTCTGGCTCCTCCTCGGAATGCGCGTAGGTGGGATTGAGGAGCTCCTCGAAGTCTTTCTTCCACCGCCCGACTATAGCCCCAGTTGACATCCCCACTGTAAACAGTGTGAGCGAGTTGCTGCCTCCCTCTCCTGAGGCACCGGACACTTTGCCAGAACCTCTTTGGTGCCAATTGATAGTCTTTCTCCATGGCCTCACCAAACTCGTCCCATGCCCAAGATTTTGCCTCAGCAACTGCCACTGCTGCACCCCGCTTGGCTATCCGGTACCCGTCGGCTGCCTCCGGAGACCCACAGACCAGCCATGCCCTGTAGGCCTCCTTCTTCAGCCTGACGGCTCCCCGAACCTCTAGTGTCCACCAGCGGGTACGGGGGTTGCCACCATGACTGGCACCGGCCACCTTGCGACCACAGCTAGCAACAGCCGCCTCAACAATCGCAGAGTGGAACAAGGCCCACTCGGATTCAATGTCCCCCACTGCTCTTGGGACGTGGTCAAAGCTCTGCTGGAGGTGGGAGTTGAAGACCGTCTTGACAGGTTCTTCTGCCAAGCGTTCCCAGCAGACCCTCACTATGCGTTTGGGTCTGCCACGTCTATGCAGCATCTTCCCCTGCCATCTGATCCAACTCACTACCAGGTGGTGATCAGTTGACAGCTCCGCTCCTCTCTTCACTCGGATGTCCAAAACATACGGCCACAGGTCAGATGATACGACTACAAAGTCTATCATCGACTTGCGATCTAGGCTGCCCTGGTACCAAGTGTATCGATGGGCATCCTTATGTTCGAACATGGTGTTCGTTATGGCCAAACTGCGGCTTGCACAGAAGTCCAATAACGAAACACCACTCGAGTTCAGATCAGGCGGACCGTTCCTCCCAATCACACCCCTGCAGGTCATGCTGTCATTGCCCACGTGAGCATTGAAGTCCCCCAGCGGGGCAATGGAGTCCCCTGATGGCGCACTATCTAGCACTCATCCCAGGGACTCCAAAAAGGGTGGGTACTGTGAACTGATATTTGGCCCATAAGCACAAACAACAGTCAGGACCTGTTCCCCGACCAGAAGGCGCAGGGAAGCTACCCTCTCGTCCCCCGGGGTAAACCCCAACACACAGGCAGAGAGTCTCGGGGCTAACAAAAAGCCAACCCCAGCCCTCCGCCTCTCACCCGGAGCAACTCCAGCAAAGGAGAGTGTTCAAACCCTCTCAAGGATTTGGGTTCCAGAGCCAATGCTCTGTTGAGGTGAGTCCGACTATATGTAGCCGGTACCGCTCAACCTCTGCCACAAGCTCATGCTCCTTCCCCGCCAGCGAGGTGACGTTCCATGTCCCAATAACAAGTTTCCTTCTCCGGGGATCGGACCGCCAAGGCTCCCACCTCGGTCTGCCACCCGATCCACACTGTACCGGACCCTTCATGTTCCTCCTGCGGGTGGTGGGTCCACAGTTGGATGAGCCCATGTATCCGGTTCGGGCTGGGCCCGGCCGGGCTCCATGGGTGAAAGCCCGGCCACCAGGCGCTCGCTCACGGGCCCCAACCCTAGGCCTGGCTCCAGGGTGGAACCCCGGTAACCCTTCGGGCCGGGTACTCCAACGCTTTGTTTTTACATCCATGAAAGATCTTCTGAAGATCTTCTACGATCCCAAAGTGCAAAACAAGGCCAACATTTACACAGCGAAATAAAATATTTATAATGAGCTCTGTCCTAACAAAAAATTTTCCCCGCTTTCTTATTCTACCGAGCATTTCTCATCCAGCATATTTGCCCAAAAATGACGACAGTCTGCCGGTCCAAACACACCTTTTTTTTCCTTTATTTATTTTCATTTGTTGACATTAAAATAAAAATACAGAACTAAATTGCTACAAGCCAAAATGAAAAAGGGGACAGAAAGAAGAAAAACTTATGTTATCTGCACCTTTTACCTAAAGTAACATTTATGCAAATGCCTCTCGTACGGCAATTACTTCCTTGTCTGCCCTTCCACCCCGCCCATCTCCTTTTATCAGTGAAAAACACATCCATTTATACCATATCCAAGAAAACATTAATAAAACGGGAACATAACATTCCCTTTATAGCTCATTCCCTCCAAGAGCACAAATTACAAATGGTAGCAGTTACAAAAACCCACATTTCATGCATAGACACAACTTAGAACTTCATTTCAGACATCAATATGGGCATATCCAAGTGTGCACCCCTGGGTGTGCCACATACTGAGGAAACAAAAACGTGTTTTCATGGGACGGCACTACCCCGTCACATTCACATACAGGTTGAATCGTCTTCTACCCCTATTTCCTGCATTAGCCAACAGGGAAATGCTTGTATTAGATCTTCGTCACACTGTCACTTAACATTCATGGATTCACCCATTTTGGCTTGGGACAAGGAAGGCTGTTGTTGCTTTATCATCCAGGAAACAGCACATCTCGAGCAGTAGAAGCTAGCTGTTAGCATTAGCAACTCTACTGCAAAGCAGAACTCCTCCATGCTTATGCTATTTGTGAACATAAAATATTCATGTTGCAAAGCAAATTAAGTCAGTGGTAGATTCTTGTTGGTTGTCCAATCAGAGAGAAGATGTCCGAAATTCAGGAAGTGAGACTCAAAATCCAGCCTTCTTCCCCTTCGGCTAAGTTATTCTTCTTGAAACAAGAGCACCACACTTTTTTTCCCCACAGAGCGACTCAAAAGGCATTCATTCATACTAGAGATTTCAGAACATAATAAATAAAAAAACAAGTGAAATTGTTCTTTAATACCAACATAATATAAAAGAAATGGTTGCAAACTTAAGTTACTGTGACTAGTTAGAATAGATGGTGTAGGAAAACTCTCAAAGTCTGGAGTTTTGTGACTAATCTTTCTTTGTTACTTTATTTTAAAGTTACCAGGAAGTGACTAGGGCCGGGACGACGCGTCGACGTAATCGATTACGTCGACACTGAAAATACGTCGACGCAAATAATTTGCCTCGATGCGTCATCACGTTCAAAAACAAACATGGCAGCAGCGAGTAGTGGCAACATGAGCGGGGCAGTCGACTTAAATCACTCAACCCGAACTCGCAGTTCAAAAGTATGGGACTATTTTAACAGAAAATGAAGTGATTCAGTCATTTGCCGGCTTTGTAAAGTGGAAATGGCCTATCATATAAGCACGACGGCTATGCACCGGCACCTCAAACGAAGGCATCCAGGAGCAGCTTCTGCAAACGAAAAAACACCGTAAGTTTTCAACGTTTTTTTTCTACTAACGCTGTTTTATAACATCCAAACACCACCACGTAGCCATGCATTAACTCACACACACAAGCAGACCCACTCACACACAAAGATAAACACTCAACCCCTGGAACTCACTAACCCTCATTTAAGCTGCTTAGCAGTAACATATAGCAGCAGCTTTTACCTGTTTTGTTTGTTTTTATTCGTGGCTCATGATGGCCAAATGAGTCGGAATGCGCACGTGCTGATTATGAGAATCAGCGAGAGCTGAAAATGTGGGAGAGCGCTAATTGTCCACAGTAAAAATGTTAACAAAGACAATGTAGCACCTGCTAAATGTAGCCGTCGTGGACATTATTACAGTATTGTTGAAGTGCCTGCAAAAGCAAAAGGACAACGGACTCTTGATTGTCAAGTTTAATGCCTCATCCTGTTCGAACGTTATTTTTATACATCATGCTCCTCCAGCTTGTTGATCTTATAGATCTAAGTTGCACCATCTAATGACTACAAAAATGTGCAGCATTTTGTGTTAAAAACCTCTTTTTTAACAAATCTTATAGATTAAATATTTTGATTAAACACTAAAATACAGATCTTCAAATTATTATTTTGATATTATGCTTTCTACATAAATATTTTTGTAATAATTTTAATTTATCTGTGTGTTGTCTGTGTGATTTATGTTTTCAGGAACAAACAGAAAAGTCTGGAGGACTACTGTCAGAAAAGAACACCCTGCACCCCCCAGGAGGTGGCTGTACTTACTGAGAGCGTCCTATCTATGATTCTGAATGACATGAGGCTACTTGCTGTGGTTGAGGGTGAAGGATTCAAAGAAATGTGAACCACTTTTCAACCAGGTTACACTCTGCCTTCTAGGCGCCATTTTACAAGCATGATGGAGAGAAAGTATCAAACTTCAGTTGAGAAACTAAGGAACAAACTAAAAAAGGCCTCATCCAAAATCTCCTTTACCACTGATGCTTGGACAAGTCTAGTCACAGAGTCCTACTTAGGTTACTTATGTTAGATTTTGTTTGTTAAAAGACGCCATTGCTGCTATTTATATATTTTTTGTTATAAATTTTCCTTGATTTATATGAATCGTTTGCACAACATTTAATTTTTTGTTAAATGTTATCTCTAACAAGATTGTACTACTATTACAACAACTTTATTTTTGAATTTTTGTTATTAAAATGTGTTCAAATGAAGAAATTTGCATTTATTTCATTGAGATACATAAATTAGTAATAATCAAACTGCTATACAAGTCAAATAATTGGGAAATAATCAATAATTTAATCTAATCAAATTAACAAATTAATCGTTAGATTAATCGATGCATCGAAAAAATAATCGCTAGATTAATCGATTACAAAAATAATCGTTTTGCCCAGCCCTAGAAGTGACCGGAAGTTCGCTATGGCTGTAGATATAATAGCTTTAAGTTCATCTCTCTTGAGGCTCACGTAGCTGTAGGTTTAGGTTCAGGGTTCCTCTCTGCAGTATGTTGCTGCCTGGGGAGTAGTAATAGTGGTTAAGTGTGTGCGTGGACGAACAGTAAGTGCGCGTCACCATTTGTTTACTTAGGGCTCATTGGGTTTGTTAAGTATTAAGTATTTCGTGTGATGAGACCGCTGTTCATGTACCTTCCCTCGTGACCGCTCGGCGCTGGTTCGCTAGTGTGCCTCTAGTACAGTTGGAGACATAATTGTGAGTTTTCACTTGAAAAATACACTGACTTGTAGCATTTAATACTTTAGTTTTATATATGGCTGAGTCAGATGGATAATGCCAAACATTTTCAAGCAAACAGGGTCATTTTCTGGCACTGAAACAGACAAATAGGGTAGAAATTTACCTCGAAAACCCACCAAGATACTGCTGATGGCTCTAAGCCTATTTAAAACAGAAGTCTCAAAAAGTCAAAAAGTATCTATGTTTACAAGCACGCAGTCAAATTAAATAGGTTGAGCATGCACAGAGTTGTCTTTCCCTGGAAACAAATTGTAAACAAACGCCATCTTGTTCGCACATCTTTCCCCTTGCATTTTATTTGCTTATTCTGTAGCTTTGTCAGTTGACTAATGTTTTTTGCCACCATTGTGGACCTTCTTCATATTTTTACCTGTATGTTTTTGTTTTTACTGATCGCTTTAACTAAGATGCAGGCTCAGCGGATAACTTCTGTCCAGCCATGTTTTCAACTTGTCCTGAGCGGCTGCAATGGCGGAAAGACATCACACTGAAGCTGTGCACATGCCCAGTGGGGGGCATTATTTTACCCCAACAATCTGAATGAGTGTGTACATGGACGTTAATAGGAATGATAATTGGACCAATCCACCTCTCCCTATCGGAATGAAATTATATTCCGATCAGGCCGTATCGGATCAGAATATTCCGACTGACATGTTGATATGAAGATTTTCTGATCTGATAGGGCATTCATTCTGATTACTTGTGCTGATGTAATCGTAGCGACTGAAAGATATGTGAAACACTATGGGAGGGGTTCACAACCAAAGACATGGGTGAACTGCAAAAAAATTGGGACATATTCATGACATTTTTAAAGAAACTGCTGCAGCCTGTATGCAAACACACACGTACATTTATAACACTTCTTCCAAAACTACCAATTTGCATATTTTCCTTTCAATATTGTGTCTCAAATTAGTCACTAGCAGCCCAGTAAGGTGCTGGCTTCTGAAAAATAACAGGAAACTGTGTGTGTGTTCAAAACTGCCACCAGAAAGCATCTGTTTGTATATTTTGATCACGTTGAGATTTTGGTTGTAATTCTAAATATTGTTTATTCACGTTCAGAGCGGAGGAATATCTGCTGCATTCTAATTAGAAAAGAAAAGCAGCTTTTCTGATTTATTCTGATACCAGACGCTGTTGACAGAGTCACAACAGAGCGAAGAAGTTATGAGGACAAAGAGCAGGTGCGTGCGTGCGTGTGTGTGTGTGTGTGTGTGTGCGTGCATGCATGTGCGAGGGTGTGCATGTGTGCCTGTGCGCGTGAGGAGTGTGTTTCGGATTCCTGACAAGCTTTTAAGAAGTTGGAGCAGACAAAGCTGTCACTCACCAGGGATATCAGGTATAAAAGCGCTTTCTGCAATAATGCAGCATAAATAAAAGAGAAAACCGAGCTTCTGGGTTTCATGGACACTTAGTAAAAAAAAAAACTTTCATTTTAAAGGAGGATTAAAAGCAGTATAAACATTTCTATGTAACAGCATCTAACACCTTAAAGTGTGAAACTTAAATATTTGTAACATTTGTTTAGCATGATATTCATTAATATCTACTTTTAGTCTTAAAACGTTCATATAAGTCCCAGTCCCCAAGAATTTTACCGGACCTTCCAGACATGCTCATTTCTCTATTTCACTAAGCCAGCCCAAAAGGACCATTGTCCGGGCCGTTTCCAGGAACAAACGAGTACTTGATTTGGCATACATACTCGGAAAAGACCCGGTAGTCACTGGGTGGAACTTACAGTTAACTCATGCTGATTGGTTGTAACTCAGTAGGAAAATACATCAGCAGATGTCGCCCAGCAGCCGACGTTTTTAAACTTGGAAAAGTTGCTGGTGAAGCAGGATGGACGAAAATGAGAAGCATTAACACTGCTTTAAAAACCCCAACCCCAAAAATGTGGCAGAAAGCGCTCCACAACGCCGTAATGTTGGCTAATTTCTGTTCTCCGACAGAGTGCCATAAAAAGCCTGTGCTTCTAATGGTTCATCGTGTTACATTACACAGCCACTTATCCCTATTAGCCTAATTAATTCAATTATGGTAAACTCTGACAAATATTTAACATTATTAATGTCTGTGGACGCTTTTTTGCAGTGACATAGCTCCCTGCTGAAATTATCAAGATATGCCGACGCCGTAGCACAGGCCGAACCATTGTGTTTTCTCGTCAGCTTCCCCCTTCACAGAAATATCCTAGAATCGCTATAGAGGAAATGTGGCTATGGGAGTATATATATACCAGATTTATCTTTTAAATAATACAGGATTTGTAATTACTCCTCATGCAAATATGTCTACTATTTAAGGGGTTTTCTTTTAATTAATTCAGTGAAAACATTTATACAGCACCCAGAAGGCTGTTGGATATTAATTTTTGGCTGAAGATTACCCATCAAAACAAATATTATGCCAAAATAAAAGGTGCCAGAAGGCCACCCCGTGATGGCCGCTAAATCTGCGTGACTTAACGAGGCGTCCTTTCTGTACACGGTGATGATGACTGAACATCAGGCAAAAATCAGCTCTAATCTTCTGAGTTTTGATACCTGTGACGCAGGGATTTAATACATCTAATAAATGGATACAATTGCCACTAAATGATGGTGAATATGAAACATCTTTTAAGGTAAACAGAATTTTTCATGGTTCCATGGAATCTTGGGACTTTGTACCAAGTTTCCAAAAATGTTTCTGAGCCTTTTTTAAATAGTTTTGGAACTCACAGGAAGACTCTAAACTATCTTTTGTGGATAATGAGGAACCCACTGAGTTCTTAATACATACATGAAGAACTTGCCAAGACTTCGTCCACTTTTTGGTAGATCTTTCTGCATCACATAGAGTCTCCTCTGCTTTGGGGTAAAGAGCCTCCTACAATAATGACAGAACGCCAGATTATTCTACAGGACTCGCCGTCCAACATCTTGTCATTCTCCATGGTTCATCACTCTCCTTTCTTTGTCAGAAATGAAAAAAAAACTCCCATATGGCATCCGCACAAAGTAAAATGAATCACGCTAAATGATTCACAAGCTCAGGGCACCTTCTGTGGTCCATCTCCTATGCACATGTGTTGCTTTTAATAAGTGCCTGCCACAAACTCATCAGCTTTTTTCACCAAATCGACTGAGTATGTAACCTATTCTAAATCGGACTCAAATTACGCCTTGGTACAATAAGGTTTTACCTTTCTATGGGCTGGCGATTAGGGTTATATGGGACTACACAGCTGTATAAACTCTATGCTGTGGCTTTATTTATTTGTGATGCACATCCTACCTCAGATTGGGCAAGCTTTGGGTGTCGATATGCTCCAGTTAACGTTATTCAATTCAATTCAAGTGTATTTATATAGCGCCAAATCACAATAAGAGTCACCTTAAGGCACTTCACACAGTAAACATTCCAATACAGGTCAGTTCATTGAGCCAATCAGAAAAACGTTTCCTATATAAGGAGCCCAGCAAATTGCATCAAGTCACTGACTAGTGTCAGTGACTTGATGCAATCCTCATACTAAGCAAGCATTTAGCGACAGTGGAGAGGAAAACTCCCTTTTAACAGGAAGAAACCTCCAGAGGATCCTGGCTCAGTATAAGCAGCCTTCCTCCACGACTCACTGGGGATCGAGAAGACAGAACAGACACACACTAACACCAGCCCACCCACACACACACACACACACACATCCACACACACAACATATATACCAAGTAATGTCTCTATAGTTATATTGTGATTTCTTAGTAAATATTCTATTTGGTGAGAGATAAACTTTATTGTATTTATCCCAGTGAATCTATAATTAAACGGGTAAACTAGTAGTAGCACATTCAATATCAAAAAAGTAAAGTGTTATTATCAGGAAAGCAAGACGATGGCCCCCTCCATGAGGCCACCACAGCTCAGCAGAACACCATTGTAGCTTCTACTGGGGAGAAAAACATAAAAGAGAAAAAATAAAGTTAACAGCTGAAATAGCAGGATATAATACAGTTAAAGAGCAAATTGTAGAAGAAAGTAGTAGAGTGTGGAAAGTGGTCAGTATGTCCTCCAGCAGCCTAAGCCTATAGCAGCATAACTACAGAGATAACTCTGGATAACCTAGCCTTTTAGATGGAGGCGTGTTGGAGGCAGGGCAAGGGAGAGCCGTCATTAAACATCCAAGATCATCCATCTCCCTGTTACAGATGGTTGCCCCATTTAAACACTTTCTCATGCACTCTAAAGGTAGTGGATTGTTCGTGATCTAAAATAGCTCAAGTTTAATTGTGCAACTATATATATATATATATATATATATATATACATATATATATATATAGTACATACAGTATATATCTATATACTGCCCTTAGGAGCCATTTACAGAAAGCACGCTGTCTCATACCATCTTTACGCTGACGACTGTCAAATCTACTTTTCATTTAAGCCAACTCAATCAATGAAAGTTCTGTCTGATTGTATCCTTGAGGTCAAGCAATGGCTAGCTGACAACTTCCTCCATCTTAATGACTCCAACACTGACTTAATCGTTTTCAGTCCTTGCAGTACCATGGCTACTCATCAACCTGACCTCAACTATCTCTCACCTAATGTATCCTCTGTAATTTCCAACCTTGGAGTACAAATGGACCAGGCTCTGAAGATGGATGCCCAGGTCAATAACACAGTTAAATCATGTTTTTTCCAACTAAGACGCATCTCGAAACTAAAGCACATCCTGAGTGTCCGTCTTCTGAAATCTGTGGTCCACACTTTCATCACCTCAAGGCTGGATTACTCTAACTCCTGCTTATATGGCATCAGTAAAGCAGCTCTTTCTAGACTTCAGCTGGTCCAGAATTCAGCAGCTAGGTTGCTGACTGGAGCACAACACGTTTCTCCAATTCTGAAATCTCTCCACTGGTTGCCCATGCAGTTCAGGATAAATTTCAAAATTATGCTTCTGACTTACAAATCCTTGAACCATCAAGCTCCTCCATATCTGTGTGAACTTGTCCATTACTACAATCCGCCGCGTGCTCTCAGGTCTGAAGATAAGCTCCTCCTAGCTGTTCCGAATGCACATTTAAAAAGCCGTGGAGAAAGGGCTTTCTCTGTCTGTGCACCGAAGCTGTGGAACGCATTACCACTGCTAGTGAGGCAAGCACCAACAGCTAGCATTTTTAAATCACGCTTGAAAACTCACTACTTCAACCTAGCTTATACAACATAATTATGAACCTCACTTACATCTACACTGTTTAAAAATGGACTTCACAATATCAACTTCCGTACTATTGAGGTTCTTTTTTAAAATGTTTTTCTAATTTTTTATTCTCCCTGTGTCTTATTGATTTTTAGCTGTTAGTTTGGGGAATTTTGTTGTATTTTCCTTTTTATCTTTTATCTGTGTTCGACATGTTTGTATAACGCCGGTTTAATTAACTAACATTTTTAGTGTACAGCGCCTTGTTTGGTTGTAATGCCTTGTTGAATGCGCTTTATAAATAAAGTTGGAATTGGAATTGGAACAGTGATGGAAGCTGGGTGACCCTCTCAGGAAAACTGAACCTGTTGAATATTCGTTATCTTCAGTTGTCTGACAGGCTGCATCACAAATGTCTCTAAAACATATAGATAAACAGAGGAGTTGAACTTATTAACAAGCCCAAATCATCAGCCTTCCACCACCATGCTTGATAGTTGCTATGAGGCCAAAAGTGTCTGACAAGTTTGAAAATATATCTTTTTTAAATTAGAGTAAATATGGTGGAAATGGGCTTTTGTCATTTCCAGGTTTTGTGTTTTGTTCATTAGACTTATTTCACATGGCTCCATTTTACCGACTTTTGTTTTCATAATGATCAAACTGCATAAAAGAACTCAATGCTAAAAGATAATGAACTCGCTTTTTATGATGGAAAAATCTAGTCCCCAGAATTGATTTCTCCGAAGTTCCTCAGCAATGCTGGCACAAACTGTTATAGTCGACAGCAGCTGGTGAACAAGAGTAGAGGCAGGTTGTTGTGATGAAGAGGAGTGAGAACATTTCACAAAGACGCCGTACAGAGGTGTTTAAAAAAAACAGAAAAAATAACAAAAGAACAACAGCAGTATTCATCTGCTGTCCACTTCATCATGTCCTGTTATTTTTTCCACTCACTATGATGCGATGTGCACCACAGTGGTGCCAAATTCTGCCTTTGGATAAAAGCATCTGCCAAATAAATAAACATGAACATCCCGTTACAGTAGCTGGACAAATGATGGAATTATAGTTTTGGTGAAAATGTTAAAATTATATGGCGTAATACAGCAACGTCCCATACAAATGTTGCAAATGACCCATCAGCTACTGCTCTACATGAATTAGGGTCATTATTTAGAAAACTGCCTGATTTGTGGTCATTTTATGTTTGCTATTGTTGACTTTCTTTGGCAGCCATCTTTAATTGGGTTTTTTACGGATAATTAATCAGCTAGATGAACAGCCGGTGATTATTTCCTGAGATATTGTGCTAACACACACATAAACTCACAGAGAGGCTGAAAACCAGTGGCGCCCTCAAGGGGTGGCCAGGGGTGGCTAGAAAATTGCTGACCATTCCACTGGCCAAACCAGAAGAGACCAATGTTGTATTAATGTTCACACAAACTATAAATTCATATTATTTAATCATATGTGAAACCCAATTAAATGTACAATTATCAAATAAAAAGAGGCATTTATGTTTCTGCTGTTCACCATTTTTAAAACAAAAGTCAACATATCTCTAGTTTTTGTGGAGTTTTTTTGTGAAGACAGCAATTTAAGCATTTTAAAAAATCTACAATATATTTTAAAATAACATGCCAAATAACTGTTTGAAATGTCTTTTTCTCAAATAATTGTGTTCTTCAAATTTGAGGATAACATGTTGGATGCATTTTTAAAAAAAATGAATATTAATAAAGGAGCATGCAATGCACTGCCACAGGCTAACGCTCCTAAAGTTACCACATGAACCAATCTGGTGTGCCACCCCCAAAATACTCTCTGGCCCCATCTGGCCACCCGTATGAAAAATATCTGGAGAACCACCGCTGAAAAAATCTGCAGTAAATCACAACAATTATTGCTTTTATACTTTGGGAGCCTATATTTAAGGTACTACATACAATTTATCTGCCTGCTTTTAAAATGTGTTATTTTTTCCAATATTCTGAATATAAAAATGATTTGAGAGAAATATAACTATAAAGACGTTGCTAAAAAGACAGCTGGTTCTCCTAATCCTGATATCTGCTGATATCACATGCTCGTGTTCTGGTGGTGAGGACAGTGGGCATCTGTTTCTGATTTGTGCTGCTGTCAAGAAAAACTGATTGATGGTTTCAGCTCTCCAAAAGGTAGTTTTGACAAATGTAGCCTGTGAGCGGCTGTGACAGGCGGAGATCCTGCAGCCAGAATCCTTCTAAATTAGCGTTATTTTGATTTATTTCATTTTATTAATTGTTGGTTCTCCTCTGAGTCTCCTGCTGTGTCATTTTCTTGGCCAAAGTGGGGGAGTTTAGCCCAGACGGAGCGCTTTCTTTTTCTGCTCTGTTTAATTTAAATTGACCAACAATCTCTGCCCTTTATGCAGCTCTATGAAAAGTTCAATGTACAGAGAGAAAGAGCTGAAGCCACAGAAGAGAACCCACTCTGGAAAAAAGAAAGGTTGGCAGCTAGTTTTAGTCTGCCTCTCTGGCTGTCCTTGCAGGGCCTCCTCTGGGCTGGAGCCTCCTGGGTGTTCTAAACCAAATATGGAGCACTGAGACGATTTATCTGGATGGTTGACAACTTCTGAACCACTTACCCGGGCTGCTTGTGTCCCCGATGAGAGCCGGTGTCAATGCCGTAAAGGAAGCTCCTGCCAGAGACACGATGAGGTCACCTGATCTGGGTTTCATTCCGTTTATATGGAAACTCGGTCTGAAATTTGCCAAGTAGTAGCTTTTCCAGCTGAAACTACTAATTATGATCATAGAAGCTTTTATCTACTGGAACCACGGATGAACATGCAGTAACAATACACAAGTATAAATTACACCACAATGACTACAAAGCAACGCCAAGCAACTACACCCATACGGAAGAAACTTCAAAGATTCCTGTGTGATCTACAAGTTTTGTGCAGAAGAGACATGCAACCATAAAGACCAGTCTGCAGCAGAAACATGGAGTCCTGCAGCAGATGGTCTGGCCCGAGCAGGCCTCTGATCTAAACTCTGTGTAGTCACGGTCTGGAATTACTGCTGATGCAGCTCAGATCCACACAAAAACTGTGTCAAGTTCACAGAGATGCTTTAAAGCTGCTCAGACCTTTCATAGATCATGTTTTTTCTGCTGCTCACAGCACTTTGTTGGAGTTTCTGGATCCTGACTTTTAAAATTTTAAAATTTACTTCAGCTTGTTGTCCTGTTTCTGTGATGCACCGATTGGAAACGTTTGTTTTGTGAGAAACTTTGTTGATTCTATCATGTTTATGTCATCTGAAGTAGATTAAGTTAAAACAGTACAAACAGTTATCATCATAGCTGTTGTCGACAGCTCATTGAACAGCTTCAATTTGTAAAATTAGAGATTTGTTCCATGTGGATTGAAGAGTTTGATCGAGGCTAGCTACAAAATGAATCACCTTCACCCCAAAACAACTCAAACCAAACAGTTAAAGTATCAGGATTAGTACCTTCTTCAGAAACCTGCATGATCCAGTACTATTCATGTCCACTGCCCTCTGGTGGATGATCTATAGATGGCAAGGGTCTATTTTATTTCTTTAATACTGTTATAGTGTTTTATAATTACATATAAAGAGAAAACAAATTCTCACATAGTTGATATTAGAGATACAAATTGATAAAAAGATCACAAAAGTGCCGTAAAGTGTGTGTACACTTTTTTTTCACTAAATGTGTTGTGGTCTCTGGCATGAATGAATGTCTTGTGAGCTATTTTCCATGGAACAAAAGCTCTGGTGATCTTGTTTCAGGAAGCAGAAGCTGGAGGTGTCAGGGATGTGAGGGGTGGAAAACATGGGATTTGAAATCCTACTCATTACTATTCATATTCTGCACAAACCTGGCCTCTAATTGGCTAACAGCAACGCAACTCTTCCACTTCCACTGTTTGCTCTTCTTGGATTGAAAAAGGCAACGTAATAACACAAGCATGAACATGCTCTGCCATGTTGTGGAGTTGCTAATGCTAACTGTTAGAATCTGTTAGCTGAGATGTGCTCTACTCTCTCCTGGATGTTACATAAACAACAACCTTCCATGGCTGCAAGCCAAGGTGTCACATCCTCTCCGTTTTCATCTTCCACGTAGCTCTCTACCCACAAATCCTCAGCCTAGAACTTCACTTCCCATCATCCCCCTCTCTAAAAGGGAGGAAGTACAAACCACAGATTCACTCAGTCATCGATTCAGGAATCTAATTCAGAGATCTGAGCTATACAACTCATCCTACCAGCCTACCAACTGTTTATTTGAGCCTCCCAGCTCTTCAGGCATTTCGCCTCAGCTCATAGTAAGTCAATTCCTTACTTTTCGGAACAACGCCGCGTTTCCGTTCACACTCGGGTTCGGCTCTGTTGCTCCTAGATTAACTGTGTGGCCGCAGCTCCCAACGCTCGTTCTTCCGCATCTGGGTTCTCCCAACCACGCTACACTCCCACACCGATGACTGAGTGAGTCTGTGGTTTGTACTTCCTCTTACTAATGACGGTGATGACGTAGGAGGAAAAGCGGTGAGAGGGGGATGATGGGAAGTGAAGTTCTAGGCTGAGGATTTGTAGGTAGAGAGCTAAGTGGAAGATGAAGATGGAGAGGATGTGACACAAGGTTGGTGAATGCATATGGTGAGACGTAGAACTTTGTGGCTTTTACTGACCCAAAAGGTTCCCTGTCTATTGTTTTTCCAATTGCTAATGCAGGAAATAGGGGTAGAAGACTATTTTCCAATTTTTGTGAAACCCAGAGACCAATTGCATTTCAAAAAGAAGTATAACTTCCTCTTTAATTTTCCTTTTTGCAAATGTGTGTTTATAATTGCATCAATCTAAACAATAACAAATGCTGTCTGGAATGTTCTATAGAAACGTCCATACCTCTAAAAATACTGCATGCTCAAAAACTTTATGCAAAAGTTAGAGCCACAATATTGCTGTGAACATTTTTGTGATAGGAGTACTTTTAGGGGGGTAGTAATCCAATTTGGTCCTCAGACTACCCTTTAGCACATCAATCTGTCCAGAAATAAGCTTTGTTTCATCAAATTGAGGTTTTTCACAGAGCTGTGTCCACAACAAATGTTAATTGTTCCAAACTCTTTAACAGAATCTAGATCTGTTTCATTTGTTGCCTACATCTTTAAATATGGTGTAACCCCCAACGCACACACACACACACACACACACACACACACACACACACACACACACACACACAGAGAGAAAAACATAAGACACTTAAAATTTACTGGATCCCATTTTTTAGTTCCCTTTTACAATGACAACTTAAGTGGAGGCGACCGCTTCTGCTGTGGTTTTCCCCTCTAGAGTGCGGTTTGCGGTCATCACTGATCCCACTTTAGCATCCATGGAGAAACAACACAACGCCTTCAGAGAGTAATAACCTCCCAGCGCCCCTGTGGCCACATTTGGCCCCGGCCAGTGGTTAACTTTACAATCTAATAGGAAACATTTCCTTTTCAGCTCTCTCTCTCTCTCTCTGATAGCTTTTTAATTGCTCACAGTGACACTGTCACCTCTCTGCCTAAACTGCCTGGAGACCATGTTGTGTTTGCTGCATTGAGAAAGCCCTACGAATGTAATCAAGAAATCATCATAATTAGAAAAACATAATTGTGAGCAGTTATTTGGTTTAAAATGACCCAAGGGCACAGAGTAATCTCTTAAAATGCATTCTTGTAGGCAGCCAGTGGCAGTGGGGCACAATTAAAAACCAGCAATATTGAGACTCTGGGATTATTTCACAACAACTATAAATGAGAAATCGAGGAGGGAATATTTCAAGAATTTATCTGGTGATTTCAAATAGTTTTAATTTACTGACTGGAACAAAAAGTCAAGAGACAGAATGTAAAAGGTCAGAGGGTTTTCTCGCACGTCCCTAAAGAGAAGCTTATTTGTATCATCCAATAAAAACAATTTCCATCCTAATGATTTCCTCTTGAATAAAATAATTTCTTCTCAGCTTTTCTTCGTTTTCTCAACTCCTCTTCCTGCATATATATAGATTTACTCATTAACTTGTCTTCACTTAATCGTTCTGCCGTCTAGTCTGCATCCTGGGTCCATTCACACCACAAAACCAAAAGAAAAATGTGCTTTATTATCTGCACTGTTTCTCAATTCTGCATGACTAAATGAAATTATCAGACTTTAATTAGTTGCATGCCATCTCCTTTGCAGTGAACAACAAGTTAAGCTCAGTGAAATAAGTTAATTAGTTCATATTAAGCTTTTTACCCACTTGTGACCTCATCGGGTCAACGTGTTTGTGACAGGATTTTTGTGCATGATTTGAATAAATACCACTCCTGTTGCAGGATGCAGCCCTCAGCTCATCACTTCTCAGGATTTCCTGAGAGATTTCTAGCATTTTCCAGCAGGCACTGCTCCCGCCAACCTTTCCATTTTTACAGTTTGTTGCCTAAGCAGCAAAAGGTGCTTGCATCATACACACACACACACACGCGCGCGCGTGAGTGTGCATAATTGTGGGTTTTGTACAACATTACATAAGTGTTGTGTACTGTACCAAAGCTAACACCCAGTTAGCTCAGAGGGGTTGGAGACAAGCTCTGACTTTAAACTCACTGGTGTGTTGATTTCAAATATTTCAGATAAAATCAGGTCTGGTTCAGTTAAAAAGCTTCAGGAATCTGGAGATAACCGCATCAGCAGTTTGACTTGAGCACCTCCTCCTGAGACGGTGTAGTCAAAGACACCCACGCCACCCTGAGGGGACAGGTTGTGGGTGAATGATCGCAACCCGGCTAGCATCATTAGGAAACAGCTGTGAGGCAACAGCAATGCAGAGTGATAGACGCAAACATCCAGCAGGAACATGCTTACTGTGCACTTCCAGGTGACACCTGGGAAACGAGCAGAGCATCATTTCTACATTTCAGTATTTGTCATACATTTGTGCATGAAATCTGAGTTGGGTGACTGTTTATGTTTATGTTTATGTATTTAGCAGACGCTTTTGTCCAAAGCGACTCACAAGTGATAATCGGCATGTTGCCCATGAGGCTAACAACAATAACAACAACTTGACATCAGTCATGGAGAGGAGGGAACAAGGAGTGGACAGTAGAGAGGGGGGACGGGTGCAGGGAGGGTGCTAGTTAAGAGGATGCTCTCTGAAGAGCAGGGTCTTCAGGAGTTTCTTGAAAGTCAAAAAGGAAGCCCCTGTTCTGGTAGTGCTTGGAAGGTCATTCCACATTCGTGGAACGATGCATGAGAAGAGTCTGGATGGTCCTGAGCGTGGTGTAGGCACTGCTAGCCGACGATCCTGTGATGACCGGAGCGGCCGGGCCGAGATGTACGCCTTTGCAAGAGGACTATTTCTTCAGATAGTTCAGTAGATCTCTTCATTAATGTTTACTAAAATAATTTCAACTCTATTTTATTAGAGAATGCTCTGTTAAACAAACCTGCACTAAACCTACAGGAAACGCTCGTGAGCCACAACTTTCACTGGAGCGGTTCGCAGCGGTTGTAAATGAGCCTTCATGAAAATCTCCTCTAAATCTGAGACCATGGTGGCCGAAATGAGTTTTTTTCTGGAGGGTGGCAGGGCTCTCCCTTAGAGATAGGGTGAGAAGCTCATCTGGGGCTCAGAGTAGATCCGCTGCTACTACACATCTAGCAATTTTCTAGGGGTGGCCATGGCCACACCTTGGGGAGCGCCATGGCCCCCTGGAGGAGCTGGCCCAAGTGGCTGGGGAGAAGGAAGCCTGGGTCTTGCTGTTTAGGCTGCTGCCATACATAGGTTGGCCAAATAAAGAATGTAAATGAGCCTCGTCTCTGTCAGTGCGCCCCAGGGCAGCTGTGGCTACATTGTAGCTCATCCCCACCAGTGTGTGAATGTGTGTGTGAATGGGTGAATGACTGATTGTGTTGTAAAGCGCCTTGAGGGGTTCCAGGACTCTAGAAGGCGCTATATCAAATACAGGCCATTTAAATGGGCATCAGTATGGGTCTCAACAGCTTTTGTCCATGGTTTCCATGGAGGCCCCACATGAAAAACATGGGTTTTCAGAAGGTTTGACTCATACGTATACTTGGGACCATGAAAATGTTTGGGACAACCCCTGTGGGGCCACCATAGAGACCACAGACAAATCCCATAATATAACAAGCTAAAGAAGTAATAATTTAGTTTGTCACAAACAGAAAAAATTTGTCATTTTACATTTTCTAAGAGACAGAACATAAACTAGATGGAAAACTCTCAAAAATGATCTTTTTCTCACAAAATATTATAAATAAATAAATAAATAAAATGATTCAGGCCAGTTGGATTTTAAAAGCTCCAAACCAGAAAACTCCGTTAAAATTCTTCAAATGGTCCAGGAGGAAGTTTTGACGGGTCAGAGTTTATTCAGCCCAGCCGAGAAGGGAATGTAGAAGAGATGAAAGCGTCACATTTACCTGATGCAACGCGCCATTAACGCTGAGTAATCTCAGACAAGAGCTGCGGAGTGTGAGGAATGGGAATGAACACATGTTGTAACAACTACATACATCTGGGATGTGCAGGTTCAAAGCTGACAACATAGCCAGGAGGGAATTTATCATCCACAGAACCAAACAGCATCTAGTGCAGGGGTGTCAAACTCATTTTAGCTCAGGGACCACATTGAGGGAAATCTAGTCCCAAGTGGGCCGGACCGGTAAATAAAATAAAAAAAACTTCAGATTGTTTTCTTTGTTTTAATACAATCAATATAAAACAAGGCTGGAGCCTGAGGACAGTGTAGTACAAGTACAACACCTGAAGTGTACTTGAAAATTTGAAAAAAATTAAAAATCAATAAATAAAAAAAACATTCCTTAGTGATTCAAAGAGCTTAAAGATCACATGGCTAGATCAGTTTCATGCAGCACTTAAAGTATATTTGACTCATTTTACTTTACATCTTTTAGCTTTCACCAGCACATCAATATCAGAAGTCACATCCTGAGTGGCGGCCAACTTCAGGATGTGATTCAAGTTCTTGTGTGAGCCTTGAGCGCAGCTTTGTTTTATTTATACTCATTACAGAGAAAACTTGCTCACAAAGATACGTTCATTTTCACTCTACATTGTAAAGTATGAAAATAAAGTTTACACAACCATCTCGCGGGCCAGATTTAACCCGCTTGCGGGCCGGAGCCGGCCCGCGGGCCGCATATTTGACTCCCCTGAGTGGGTTCTGCTCATGAGCAGCACCTTTAATTAGATGTTTAAAGGGACAAAGATGCAGTTTATCAACAATCTAAAACAGTTCTTTCAATCAGTAAAAAGCTTGAGAAATGTTCTTTTGGCTTTCATCTGTCCCAGGAGCCCTGATACAGTCTGCTCTAACCCCCTAAACCAGCCTTGCTGTGAAAACAGCTGTTTACCCCTCCCACTTCAATATCATCAGGCCAGCCGCTAAAAGGGGCGTTTTGGTTTGTAAACAGGAACGTCCCCTCCTCATTCGCTCCTGAAATGTTACTTCACCTCCGATATCTCAAAATAAGAGATTTTCTTCGCTCGTCTATCTGTTCTCCGTCTTTTTTAATACAGGTGTTGATCATCTGTGCTCCCCCTGCCCTTTCATTTTGTGTTGCTGGTTTGACGTGAGCGCGCTCCACGCTCTCCGAACCCGAACCTGCATTTAAGTCTCGCCTCCTGCTTCATCAGCAGTTCATACAAATAATAAACTCAAAACGGGAGACAAGGAATTAACTCGATATGGAGACTGTCAAGGCGGGACACAGACTTTTCTCTTCCACTTCGGACTGTCTCTCATGAGAAGCTCACCTGAAGCACCACAGCTTGACAGGAAAGAGCAAAACGGCTTTCCAAAATAAAGTCAAATTTAAACGTTTCATGACATTTAAATTAATTTCAAACTACTATTATTATTATATTATAGTTAGCATCAATGTGCAAATACAGGCTATATATTCCATGCTTTACATTGTATAAAAATTGCTGTTATGGTTGGACTTTTATGTTGAAGGGGATGTTCTTGGCCGGTTTTGAGGAAAGTTATGGTTCGGTTGTTTAGAAAGAGAAAACGAGCTAGTTTGAACGAAGATTGTTAACGTTGTTTGTCCTGGAGTTGAGGTGTGGGTTGCGACCAACAGTAACCCGGAATAAAGATCTAAAACAGAAAGAACAAGTTGGAATCACTACAATATCTTAAAAAAAATCAACAAAAATGTATAGCTGTGGCGGCTTTTATTTTGCCGAGGCTGTGCGACACAATCAATTAGTGTAGACTTTTATTTTGCCAAACGTATCTGTAATGAACTAGAGGACCTGCGATGACACGAAACACAGTAAGACGTTTTAACAGTCTTTATTAGCCTGAAGCTAATAGGAGGAGTTACCGGAGTAAACTCAGGTACGGGCAGAGTCGAAGGCAGACGTGGGTCGAAGCCAGGTCGAGACGAAACAGACACAAGGAGCAGGCTACAGATGTGGTCGAGGACAGGCGAGGGTTGTGGTGGCATGCAGAGTCCTTGGCAAGGGTCAGGCATGGAAACGAGGTCAGGAGCATGGGCGGCGTTAGGCCCAGCTACTTGGGCTGAAGCCCCGGATGTTTCATGGAAATCCCCGGATCTAAATCGCGGAAGTAACATGCAGTACTGAAGTCCAACAGAGAGGGAGCAGCTGGCAGTAGTTTGTATACAGCCTGCCTGAGCCTCCACCACTGAAGAAGAAGCCCTTCAGCAGCCGGCTTCTTCTACACTCTCTGCCTGAAACGCATGAGTGAAGATGGACATAAGGACATTTTTTAGACAAAAAGTACCGCGACAGAACCCCAGCTTTGATGAGACTGGTGCTGACTCAGGTTTGTGAGTCTTATTTGAAAATATTTGTTGTGCTGCTGGTTTGCCTAAAGTTAGCTTATCAGGTAACGTTGTTGGAGAAAGAAAGGGAATATTTGCTATCATCTCACACTAAACACTAACAGGAACAATACTCTGCCCTGAATATGCTTAATATGTAGCTTCAGATTAAAAATTATGTGGTTCAAGACATATATGATGTTGACTAGTGCGTGTCACGTGTGTGTGTGTGTGCGTGCGCATGCGTGTGTTAAGCCCCGGATGTTCTTCAGTCCTTAATCCGCCCCTGGTCAGGAGGCTATGATGAGGCAGGATGTAAAAAGGCTGGAAGATTTACTAGCAGGAGCGTTCAATAATCTTGCAGAGTGCTGGTGGTTGACTGTGGAATATATAGCTGGTGAGGCAGGTGTGTGGTATGAGCTTGATGGTGAGTTGACGGCGGTTGCTGGGGAAACAGGGCTTGGCTGGAGCTTGATGAGGGGACTAGGTGTGATACATGAAGGCTGATGAGGTGAATGATGGTGCATGGAGGTCAGGGCATGGCAGGATCATGACAGTAGCAGGGAAATAACGTATTTTGAAGCCCATTCTGATTGGTTAGTGAAAAGCTACAGTAACCCCCCTTAAGGCGTTTCTGTAGCCCAAGCAGAAATGCCCCGTGGCCGGCTGGACCATGCTCTCCCACTTGGCCAGGACATGAATATGCTAATGAGCTGCTTGCTGATTGGTTGATTTAAACCAGAAGGCCTCAGACATAGATTCTGCAGATTAAAGGAGGAGGGGCTCTACATTATGACGTTTTAATGAGGTTTCTCAGAAAACAAGTTTTTCTCTGGCATTTAAATGTTCTAATTTACATAAAAAGTAGGTCACACACGGCTTTCACTTTTTGGCATGCTACTTTTGACCACACAAGCTGTCTTAATTCACATACAAGTCGTTGAAGTTTAGAAAAGTCCCATTTCCTCTGACGGCATAAAGACTCGTTTTTCTTCAACTTTCTTTGGTTAAAATAAGAATAAAGAATCCATTAGGCACATTGTGGCTGTATGTTAGAGGAAGGTGACAATCATCAATCACAGAGATGAGAGAGGCACCAAACAAGAACGTCTGTGGGTCAATCTATCCGTAAAGAATTAAAGAACAACTAGATATATCTCAATAATGCCGTGTTGGATCTACAACTCAACTTCCCACTCAAGAATCCATTTCTCCAAAGAATGCTCAACTTTTAATTACACAGTCTAATGTTTGTTGCGTTTTTGATGGGCAGCTACCGTTTTGCGTCTCACCCTGTCAAGAGAAAAACTGTACAAAAATGTCAAACTGTTCAGAGGAAAACAACAGCAACATGCACCGTCCATGGGCTGACAGGCTGCTATTACGCTGTGCTGAAGTTCTGAGTTTGCCAAAAATAGTCAAACGTGGATGATGGATTAAAAAAAAACAGACATCGAGGAGCCGTTTAGCGAGGGGAGGCGATAAGATTTGCAAACATCGTGCGTATAATAAGTGGCAGCAAACAGATGGACATTAGCAGCTGCAGCCATCTATCAGCTTTGATGCAACAAATACTGTCTTTGCAATGGGATCTGTAAAGAGAACGAGTGTGGGTTGGTTTCCATGGTGAACAGGGCTAATCAGCCATTTCTCATCTTACTGAGTGACACAAAGCTCCGAACACCCCCCCCCCCACACACACACACACACACACACACACACCCCACCCCCAAATGCCGGGTGGGAAGCATTAACTGGAATGGCAACTTCCCTCTTTACCTTGACCCTGCAGGCAAACCTAAAGCACTAAACACCTCTCATGAGATTCAGAAATAAGATAATTACCACCTCGCCTTAATTCGCCATTTCAACACGACATCCGACTGAGCAGAACGGTGTAATCGTCCTTGTCTGGCTTGTGAGATTGTTAGTACTCTGACAGAAAAGAGACAGCAGGCCTCCTTCATTTGCCTCGCGATGAAACTCATTCTCAGAATATACAGCGAGGTAATTGAGCGATGAATTCCTTTTTGCACCAGTACCACTCAATGACACTGATTCTGTGGTAGTAATATATTATCTCCCCCTTTGAGGTAATTTATCCTCAGAATGACATCCAGTAGAAAATGAACATCTCCCTTTTTATCAGACCTGAAATCAACCAAACTTTCCAGTTTTAACTCAAACTGCGTCGAGGAGTCTTCGAAAAAAAAAAAAAAAGAATAGAGTCTGCTGTGTCCATCGCTGCTTCTCATTATGTTAAGTCACGTCTCCTGAGTTTGACTTGTGATTGCTGCGATTCCCTAAAGAGGAGAAATAAATGAGTTTCCCATCAAGTAATGCGATCGGCCGTGGTTAAACCTGTTTCTCCAAAAATATGATTATCTCTGCAATTATTGAGAAACCTCTACATTGGATTATTCTGCTGGAGGAAAACACATTTATGTGTGATAATTGAAGTCTGACGGAAGGAAAACAGCCAGAATATTAAAAGAAAAGGAGTTCAGGAGGATTTTTATGTAAGTTTAAATGACACAAATTTCACCGCCATGATTTGCTTTTATTTTCTGATTCAAGATGGAAGATCATGTAAGTTAAAAGCAAACTCTTTCAAAACATCTCAAACTTTCCACCATCTGCTTCCTGAACCCTCCAAAAGAAAGTGTTTTCTTTAAAGATCATGATAAAAATGTGGTTTTTATCATATATAGTGTAAACTCTAGATGTGGAACATGATGCTGCTGTTCTGTCTGGGGTTTGAAGAGGTACTCACATGTGTAAAAAACCTGTTCTCCTTGCAGATGAGCTGGACAGATACTAGTATCTGTGTGCAATAGGATGTGAATCTCTACATTTGTCCTGCGAGTGTGCAGCCAGAACTGCAGCAGTCAGTTGCTGCAACGAGTTCTGATCGTCTCAGCTGAATCCAGAATATTGGGAGGCTACGCTGATGCTTAAAGTTCCTGAACAGACATCTGTGTTTAGAACAGTCATTTGGTATTGGTTTACCACACCATGGTTTAATTCCTGCTTCTTTCATCATACGTGATATTTCAGTTGTGCACATACAAGGTTTTCATGTAGTTTGTATCCATATGCAAAGTTTGAAAGACCAAGTTTGTTCTTTTTTTTTGACACATTTGCGGTGGTCTCTAGTTTTAACAAATAACACAAGCCTGAAAAAGTTCTGCTGTGTGGAGGAGTTGCTAATGCTAACAGTTAGCTTCTACTAGTCGAGATGTTGTCTGCTGTTTCCTGAATGCTAAACCAACAGCCAGACATGAAAATGGGTCAAGGGTGAAAAAGGTGAAGAGGCTTGCCAGGCTAGGGTCACGCATTACCGGTTCACTCGTATTTACTAATGAATTTATTAATTGGTAGAGTTGGGGGCGTCTTAACATACTCTGTAATATTTCGCCCCAGTGTTTAATAGTGAAACTGATTTATCTGTGAAACCATCGCTGTCAAACCATTGGAAGCCATTTTTGTCGAGGTGAGGGACTTTCATGTGTGAACAACAGCCTTCCCTGTAGCGAGCAAAGATGGGTGATTCCATGAACATTAGTATACAATGTGACGTAGATCTGTCAGGCTTTTCTAATCTGAGCATCTTCTATCAGAAGCTAACGCAGGAGATTGAGGTAGAAGACAATTTTAATGTATAACCTGCATGTTAAACTCAGAGTAACCGATTATAATTAAAAAATAAACAAATTCTCAGTGGACTTGGTCCGTACCCTTTATGAAGAGTGTACATTTAACAGGACTTCACCCAGTGTTTCAATTTTACAAGCAATGATTTTTATTTCATTTGAACTCAAACACATTTTGAACTGAAACTCTAAATTAGAAAAGACAGCAGTCAGCCAGAAACAAGGAGGGGATCATCTTTATTTCAATCTTTCAAAACTTGTACTAAACATGACAATCATACTTCAAACCTAAAGAAAATGTTTGGCAGAGATTTAGGCAACTACAGACTAGAAGGCAAGGTGAGGAAAGCATTTTCACAGTAGAATGTACAGATAACGGACCCCCCCACCCACCCCTTCTGAAACACTGAAGCCATTTCTAGGCTGAAAGTAGAAAGTGTTGTGCTCGCCCAACTACAGGTGAGAAAAGGATGCAGAATTTCTTAAATATTCAATATTTAATGAGAATGTTTGTGCTGAAAAAAGCAAGTTTTCTTTATTTGAAAACAAATGAAAAGCAAATCATATTTTTGAGTCTAAAAGCTGGTTTGTCAGGGTCAGAATTTAAAAGAAAATGGAGCCTGTTGGATTTGATCTAGTATGTATCTTTAGTCATAAAGACAACAAAGAGGGTATGTAGATAATCTTACGACTAGCCGACACAAACAGGGATGTAACAAAAAGCTTCTTCCATATTTAAGCACCGTGTGCGTCTCACCGCACTTGGATGCAGCTCCAACCTGCCAGGGAAAATTCTTTAAAGTAACCGGTGACGGAGGACAAAACGAAACATGCAGACAGACAGCTCCTGTCTAACTGACGGCTAAAACGCGGTTAGGAGCTGCTGATGCAAGTTATGGCTTCTGCTTGACAGGTAGAACCCATCTACACGAGACAATTTCACTGGCATGGGCAATTTCTAGAGGGGACAGGAGGCAAAAATGGGAGAAAAACATAAAAAAAAAAATCTGACATTTTTGTATAGAGTAACACAAATTTCATTTCCAGCTCTTTTTATCACCTTTCAGGAAAAATTGACAGGAAAACAACACAAATTGCAGGACTTGTCTCGGCACTTCAGCACTCCTTAAAGAACAAGAAGAAATGTTTTCAGGCAAACACGATAGAAAAAAAGCTTCGTATTTATGGCGGATCTTCCTTCTCGGGCACTTCCTTTTGTACACGTAAGCTTCAATCATTGGAACGAAGTAAACTAAATATTTAAATAATTTTATTTGATTTTTAAAGGGAAAGTGTTTCTCCTATTGAGGGTGACGGAAGAATAAAAGCTTTGGGTTGCAAGAAAAAGTTTATATCAGGGACCTGTTTGGGTTTTTAAAACTAATAATGTAACATTAAATAAAGCGTAGCACATCATGTGATTTCATATCAATAACTGTAAGAAGGTGTGTTCACAGCCATCCCTGCTTCTGGTGATTATTGTTTACACTCCATTATTGAAAAGGCTGTTGTTTTGGATTCAGGAGCTCCATCGAGCAGCCGCTCTCGCACATCAATACTCGGAACTGTAGGGTAGAAAAACAGTTTGTGCTGAAGAGGCTTGGAGCGAGAAGGGAGATGGAAAACAAAGAAGCAGAACAGCATCACACAGATAAGTCTGAGTTTCATGTCACTGCGTTCCAATGGGCCAATCATCTTCTGCGCCTGTGTTAATCAGTTTTCTTCTCTTCAGGAGCTTTTTCTCCTACGTCCTCCTCCTCTTCAGCGGGGCCTTCCAGCTCAGCAGCGCGTTGCCTTTCCTCCTCCTCCTCCTCTTCTTCCTCGTCAGTTAGCCCCTCCCTTTTGAGAGCATCCATGTCTTCGGAACCATCATCAGACTCGGCTGTGCAAATGCCGTAGCACATCAGGCTAATTACGCCGAGCGGCAGGCCGAACAGGAAGCAGCCCAGGAGAGGAGAGCTGCGGAAGACAGACTGATGGAGGAAAAGAAGGAGCACAAAAGAAAGGAGGGAGGAAATTTAGGGAAAAACAAACGACGATTTCATGGTTTCTTAAAAACAAATTGTTCTTCATGTTTGTGTACACCCATTAGTCATCTGCATACATGAATATTCCATTTTCAAGCAGTACTCTTTCTTGTCCTAATTAAGTCTAAATTAGTCAGACAAATTAAATAAAAACTGTCCAGCTGGGATCCAGATCTCACGCTGAATTCAATTTATAGCAAACAGTGTTTTTAATGACCTCTTTAATGATCATTTACAATCACAAATCTACCAGATAATTAGCAACAAGTGTCGCAATTTAAATGGGAATGTTGTCAGTAAACAAAGTAAAACAACTCAAAGACTTTGAATTTTTTTTTTGATGCTGGCTTCAAAAGTCATTTAGTCCACACTGAAGCTGTCAGCTGATTTCCAACAACTGTTTAGAAACCGTAAAACCTATAAAGCAATGTGTATATGAAATATAAAGATTAAGCAGCCTAAATGTTTTTAACTGAGCCAACTGCAGTAACTAGGGTTCAAAACACAGAATAAACATGTAAATATGGCTAAAAGTGTCTGTTTTGCATTGGAAATTTTAGGTGAAAAAGGCTATTTGTGGCTTCCTTCCAGCTGTAAAGCTGCTCAATCTAACGAACAGCAATCCAAAGTTTTCAGTGAGGCCAATAACTATTTGTTTACCTGATTTTGGGGTTCTTGTGTCCTAGAATTCAAAGCTACATTTACCTTGCTTTTGTTGAATAAAGGCAGCTTGTCTGATGTAGCATACCAAAAAGCCTGCGCCATTTCCAGCCTGCCTTTCTATGAGAATTATTACTGTTGTAATGGTAACGGAGAAATGGTTGGGTCTGAGAAATGGTGGTTTAACACATCATAAGCTTAAACACACCACCTTAAATCTACCTGTCCCAACCATGGACAAATAGTAATCCTGGACATAGCACCACCCATTTGTCTCATTTCATCACATGTCTCGCCACGCCAAGACAATCCAAAAACGGTAAAAGGGGTGGAGCTGGGAGAGGGACTGTGAGCTTATGCTCCGCTCCTCCGCCACAGTCGAAGATCACCAGATTAGCTACATGCTAACCCAAAGCTAATGGAGGTTATTGGGCGCTTTTATCCAGAGAAACGTGGTTGAGCGACTCCAAAGTTAAGGAACATCAACTCAAAGAGCTGCAATGTTTCTGTAGTCTCCCTCAGAGAGCTCTACAGGCAACCAGCATGACTACAGCCATGCATGGAAGCCAGGCAGCCGAGTGGTTTGGCTTCGCCGGGAGACGGGGGCCTCCTGCGACTAGTAGCTGCTCCCGGCCAGGAAACTTGAAAAACCGGGTGCCTGCCTCACTGGGCTGCCTCCGGGAAAATGGAGTAGCAGATTTGCGGATCTCTGGTTGCAGGGCCAACACTGCTAAAGGGAGAAACATTACCAAACCTCCTTTCTGCAGCGGTGGATCTTTGACCAAGCGGTGTTATGTTAAACGCACAGCATTTTCCCCCATTCAATGATGTAAATAAAGTAGATATATAATTTTACTTACTGATAAATGATAGAGACTTCTTGGGTGATCTCTTACTATAATCAATGCCACAGCTTGCCCTCTTTGTCTAAATAATCCCATTACTACCATCCAAACATAAACGTAACACAAACATAAAGTTCGGAGAGTGGATGATCACTAACGTGAGGCCGAGGCCTTCCTCGGAGCTAGAGTTGAGTCTGGCCATTATCAGGGCTCCTGGTCCATTAGAAGCTCCAACCAACTTTTAGATGTTATATAGAGAGCAGTATAAAGCAATTTCCATTTGTAAAATAAAGTTGCTCTAGAACAAATTTAAAGGCATCAAAGCAATTCTCTTGTCCTTAATAGCAAACACCTCTGACCGTAAAGATCCTTGCCAGTTAGTGGAGGGAATGCTTTCACCTAAAACTGCCCCAGCTGTGTTGCTCCCATCAGAATAAATTAGATCCTTCACTTGAATGCCATCTACTTTTCACAGTCCAACATGGCAAACACCAACAATATAATCCCACAAATCTATAATTAGTGTTCTCGTGGCTTTGTCCATTATTATAACACGTCTGTGGCGACTCTAGAGACGGCTAAGGACAAGCTTGTCCACCACCATGAAGACCATGTAATGCTGAATCAGTACAAGAACAAAACGTCAGTTTGTATCTAATTATGTATCTACCACAACCAAGTGCTAACAGGAACACTAGTTAGTCTGAGCGCCTCTGGGAGACGGATAATAGAGCTGCCAAGCACAGTTTGACATGTGCTCCGTCCATGATAGGCACTTAAGGGACACAGGACACACATCAACAGAGTCCAGGAGAAAATAAAGGTCAATTAGGTCCCCACAGCTTAGTGTCCTCCTCTCCCAGTGGACCAATCAAGCTCTGCTCTTATTTCAGTCATAAAAAAACACACACACCAATAATTTATCTGTTCCCTGTAGCTGAGCTGCTCTGGAGTGACTCATTGTTTAATAAAAGCATCACACCTCTCCAAACAGACAGTATTTACTGATCAAAACATTTCTGCTGAAAACTCAGACGGTTTTAAGCTTTTAAAGATAAATACTAAACGTTATTCATTTGAGATGTGCTCAGGAGGCGGGTCACAACTCACACAGGCTTTAATGTTTTAGTCACACTTAGATGTCGTGTCTTTTCAGCATGTTTGTAATATATTATACAATTCATGTTTCCTGCTTGTTTTGTTTGGTACTCGAGTTCAGAACGTTTAACCCTTTTGAACAAACAAGCAGTTGTCCAGCTTTTCACTTTAATTTCAACGGCGTTCATGAAAAATCCTCTTCCACCGTTTGCATTTTACAAACTAATGACACATCAGCTAAAAGAAAAAAGTCTTTCACAATTTAGTGACCTTGTTTTAGTTGGCAGTAGTGGCAGATAAACTGGAGAGTGCATCAACAAGCCGAGAAGAGAAAGGTTGGGAAAAACTGAACATTCCTGCTTCAGAATAGTGTTCCGAATCCCGCTGAGAACAGGAATGTTCTGATTTCAAACACAGAAAATCAAGTTTGATTTTTACTGTGAACAAAATAACTCATGAATAACTTCAAATACAGGTTTGAATCTGATCCAGAGACAGTCAGGAATATGATCAAAACATTAGGACCACAACAGTCCTCAGGGATCGTTTAGTGACCCATCTCATTAATGAAGCTCTTAGCTGCTTTTCATTCTCCTGAAGACTATTTTAAATACTTAAAGCCTGGGGACATTAAAATCCCTATAATAAAACTTCACTCCGTTTTGGCATCTCACATATTTATTTAGCTTTTATTTGTTCTGACCTAAAATGTGTTTTTGTTCCAATTCCACATAATTTTTAATTCAACAAAGAATGCCTCCTTCTCACAGAATAACAGTTGCAGCCTCAACATAGTTTTAATGCTTCCTTATTAATATTATAGAAAAACTCTGTTGTTAGCTATATTTATTTTTTGCAATTAATTGGATTAATAGAGATTATCTGCAGATCCAAAAACTTGGTGCTTCATTGCCTGTAACTGGATACAAGTGACTGCTGCTCTGTTTTCCTAGACGAACCGCTGCCAGATCAGGAGAATTACTGCGCTGGTTACAAAATGCTTTTGTTCTCACTTACCTAACTCTGGGGAATACGGAAAAATACAACATTTCACTTAGGGGTGGATTATCCCTTTAGGTAAAACAAAGACACGATGTTGGATAGTTCTACTGTGAAACAGAAGTATGACAAAGATGTCCGGTACAAACCTAAGAAGACTGCTGACTGAGCTATTCTAGCTAAGCAAGAGGACTTCAGACACGTTCTGCACATGCTTCCCTTTCTTATCAGTTCTTCCTAAAATGGACAATTCAGAGGGCAATATTAAGTTTGGCAAACTGTTAAGTATAAATGTGTCAAGTAAAAAAAAGCGTAACAGCACAGCTGTGTTTGCATTGCTCTCACTCCCTTTGCTAAAATAAACACCAGTTCTCCCAAAAGAATGAACTACTTGGAGCTAAACTGGGAGGAGAGTTAAGTTGAGCCTCCTGGCCCCTCCAACACCCTGCCCCCACCCCCCCACCCACACAGATACTCTCCACTGCACGCCCATCCTTGTCCTCTAAATGCTGTATTTTTCTTCCTGACAGTGAGAGCATTCGTCTAGCAGGACTGCAGAAAGGATGCAAACACATGTAGTGAAGGTGAAGCGCAGCACAACAAAACACCATTACTCTTTATTAATGGCTTTAGTACAGAGGTCACAGACACGTTGAGGTCAAGTGGACTTAAACAAAAGGAACATTTTTGTTTTTATCCTAAGCTCACTTCAACAAGCTCCATTAAGCCAGGAGCGAATGTAACGTATATTTTTGAAATTCACTTGAGAAGCAATTTCTGTTTCTTAGCGACTTTTAACAACACTTGTTCCTATGAACCAGTGGTGTTGTGCTGCATGTTCTAGAGGTTTGTTTGCTATAATGCACCTGATTTTAATATGCGAGTGATTAACAAGCTTTTGCACCTGCACTGTAATTTTTCTATACACAGAGTAATAGAGCTTGTTTTTCCCTTCTTGCTGACAGTTTCAGCTACTGCGGTTCCTTCATCAGAGCGTCGCCGATGCTGTCCCAGTCCCGACCAGCGGTGGGAATCAAAAACCAGCTCTTGTTGAGAAACGGTTCCCACTGTCTCAGTTCCTAGGAATAGTTTGCCATTTATGCAAACAATTCCCTTATCAATTGTAGTTGGTGCAAATGACGTCACCACGCCTGTTGCCTCATCCACTGCTATTGACGACTAAAGTCATCATTAGCGTTTTTTTTTTTTTTTACTGTGTGGGCGTCGGAACCAGCACAGTCAGAACAAAAATTCCTGCCCTAAAGCCGATCTTCATCCGCGTACGTCACACGTCACGTGATCAGGAAGCAGAAAATCCACGTGTTAGGATATTGTTTTGGGCCGCTGCTGTAAAAAAAAAGTGAGGCGCGAACCAGAAAAGCTTCTGCCGATCACAATTCAACAACGGATTATGAAAGAACGGATAATGCTCGAAACGCGCAGATTCTTCCTGATGTAAGAGGTGAGTTTACTCTTTGTTTTGGTAGTTTTGGCGTTAATATCATCCTAGAGCGCAACGTTCTGTGACTCTTAAAAGAACTGTAAAAACACTGAAAAATGCAGGCAGCGAAGGGCTTTACTGATCAGGAAACGGCTGGCAGTGAATGAGTTAAGCATTTACTCAGCAGGTAACAAGGCGCCTAAGCGGCACAAAGGCTCTAAAGTCTGGTTATACTTTACAAGTAAGGACGCCAACAGGGCAACTCGCAATACTTGCAAGTAGATATTTCATCAAAGGGAGGAAACACTATGAATATGCAAAAGTATTTGTGCACAAAACACGCGATCACTTAAAGTGAATGTCGTGTTTTTGAACATTTTGGTGTCGTGCATTGGCCGTGGGAGCGGGGGATGGGGGTTCATTTCATAGTCATGGCGCTAGAATGTAGAGCATATGTAGGAAAACACTGAGTGTTTTTCAATATCAAGGCGCCTGACCTCACAAGGCGGCATCTTGCGAGGTCAGGCGCCTTGCTTATGAGGCTACGGTCCTCCCTTGGTCAAAGAAAACGGTTAAATGGGACCGACTTACATCACGTGAGGTAACGTTATATTTTATATGTATAAGTTTTAATATAAATGTGTAATGAGCTCTTTACTTTTAAAATTGTGTATGTACTGGTTAAATTAAATATGTATGCAAGTTACTACCTGCTAGCCATCAAAGCTGCAACTGCTAGCATCTAACCAACCATAGCTAACTGCTTTGGATACAAAAAAAATTTTTTTTTAGATGTCAGCCCAATGGCTAATTCCAGTTACATTTAAACTGGAAATTTGCCCTCGAAGTAGCTGCCGGCTCCTGACCTGCCATCCGTTTGAAAATACCGTACTGCATTCTGGGCAGGCTACAACGCACCTCCCATGTATCCTTGCTCAGCTAGCTAAACGGTTAACAAATAGAGAACAGATGCCTCTGTAGAACATGAACAATGGAACACGCCTTGGCGGGTCCTGATGACATATCTCCTAGGAAACAATGGCAGGACCAAGACATCAAGGCAAGGTTCCTTAACAATGAGAAACACCCACTGACTGCCTACCACGTTAGCATCATTTGCCTTACATGCACATCTCCACACTAGCAGACTCCAGCAACTAAAGTCGAACTTGTGGTGAGAAAAGCTACAGCAACACCACACCGTACAAGAAGATGACTCTGCCTTCACAAGGAGCATGAGGGAGAACACCTTCCAACTGATACCAGGTAAAATTGATTATCATTAATTAACAGACAGTAATAATGCAGGAGACTGTGTGTGATTAATTTTTTTTAACTATTTGGGAATTGATAAGGAATGGGATTGACTGAGAGAATCGACAATGACATAGATATTGATGAAAACGTATCCATTCCCACCCCCTAGTCCTGACGCTCTGACGAAGACGACAGCAGTAGCTGAAACTGAAGGTAGAATCAAGCTCTATGTTTATAGAAAAGAACAGAACAATTTTTATCAGAAAATCGACACAGAACCAATGTAGCAAAGGTGTTCAAAGGTAACTCAACCACTGGCATACTGGAGCAGGGGAACAACTGGATGGTGGCCCACGAGGATCAGAACTGGGCACCACTGTTAAACACTAAGCTAAATTTAAAGCAATAGATATGTGAATAATTATTGGGACTTTCATTTAGATAAGTGGTTTTCTCCACACTGGTAGCAACACTAACTTGACCACTAGGTGGTGATAATGGGCCAAAAGGTTTTCTAATCAAAACAATAGTTTTTATAACGGCCATAAAAAAAACAACAGCTGTGGATTACCACAGTCACAGTCGAGTTTTACCTTCACTATCAGAATCCACTGAACACTTAGGGAAATATTGTCCGATTGTCATCATGTAGCAGATTAAAGGGGAAGCTCAAAAACTTACCATAATGGTGGATTTGGCATCAAACGCCACGCGTTTGATCCTCTGAATGAAGCCATCGCCTCCATACGCCTGCAGGAAGACACAATCCAATAAAGATTATAGCGTGACGGTATTATGTCCTCTAAAGAAAGTTCATCCTCTTTGAATTTGTGTGTGTTTTTTTTTTGTCAGATTGAGAAATGCAGTCATGGGGTGTAAAAAGAGCAAAATTTTCAGTGAAGTTTCAGAATATATTAAAACAAAATTGACTGGTTGTTAACAGGTTTGAATTCCACCTCAGATGGAAATGGAAAGCACTGTGACTGGTGCATTACATAATATTTTACTAATTCAAATGGTGTTATATTTTAGAATCAGATTGTTTTCATTGTGTTCTGCACTTCTTTGTTTTCATAAGGACATTTCATTTCTTATTCAAAAAGTTGTAAAAGTATCAAGCACCAAGCTTTGAAACTGTAGTGAGAACCTTTCTGAGATGAGAGATAACTCAAATATCTTTCATTCCTAGTGAGATCTGTAAGAAATCCTGATGATGAAGAATAATACTCAAGCAGAAATTGTAACACTGTTCAGATTTTGTACTTCTTATTTTGAACAAATAAAGCTCCTTGAATGAGAAGCAAAACCTCCAGAGATAAATCAAAAACACATAAGGGTGTAAGAAAATACCAATATTGCAATGTTTTGTGTTAAGATACAGAATCAATATTTAAAGTGAGACTGGTCAGTTTTGCTTTTAGCACCCCCTAGTGTTCTGTTACTGAAACCAAAAGTGAAACTTATCTCGACTCATCTGGTTAAATTAAATCTCCTCGCTGTGTGTTTGTCTTTTTAACACCTTAATTTAACGGCTGAAATGTCTCCCGGCCTTCAACAGTGTCTACAAGAGCGGTTCATCGATAAATCAAACAAATGAGCTGTGTTCATGATCTCAAATGTGCTGGAAGCAGACTGCAGTGCCAGGTATGTCAGCTCCATTTTACTAAGTCCAACAGGGACCGAACCGGCACTCTGAAATTGCAAGTGTGATATTCTGGCCAGAGGGTGGTAGGGCTCTGAGTGACTTGGGAAGGGTCATTTTAGCACACACTGGCTAAAGAAAATAATTTTTTTTTAATTTGCATAGTTGCATCGTATGCCTTTAAAAGCAGTGTATTGACTTTTTATTGCGTATTTACACGCAAACATTTACTGTATTTCTTTTAGGTGGTGAAATTCCTAATCTGGTGATCGCTAGGTGGCAACAGTATTTACCGCCTTCATTCTGACCAGATCTTGCGATAACTGGATGTGTCTTGGAAGCGTCTGGGCTGAGTTTCCCAATAAATCCAGTCTCAAAAATAGCAAATATCATCTTCCTTTAGAAAGAAAATAAGAAAACGATCTTTTATATAACACGTCTCAAGATACAAATCATGAGGCGCTTCACAAAAACAAAAACAAATTAAAATATAAATAATGATTTAAATAATTTTTGCAAAATATGTTTCAAATGAAAAAAAAACTAAACATTTTTGTTAAAAAATGTAAGAAAATGGAGAGAGAAAAAGAATAGGAAAGAGGGGAATTAGTGGATCCTGGGAAAGGCGGAATAAGAGCAGAATAAGGAAAGGGTGATGACAAAGGTCCTGCAAAAGCCAGCTTGATCAGGTTTTCAGCTGCTTTTTAAATGAGACCACTGAGTCCACTGATTTCAGGCTCGGGGGAGAGTGGTCCAAAGTCTGGGGGCCACAGCAGCAAATGATCTGTCACCTTTGGTCTTTAGCCTGGTGCTGCACAACCAGTAGGCTTTCGTCACTCATTCACTGCAATTGACGACTAAAGTCGTCATTCTAAATCAAACTGCTCACTCTCATTGATGACTAAAGTCATCATTTGCTTTAGAGTTGATTTCCATCCAAGTGTGTCACACGTCATGTGATTAGGAAGCGGACAATCCATGTATTAGGAGATAGTTTTGGGAATCCGCTATGCTTAAAGCAAGGTGCTAACCGGAACATGCTTCTGCAGCTCACACTTGGACAACGGATTGATTGAAGAATAGAAAAACTAGAAACACGTTGATTATTACTGATGTAAGAAGTGAATCTACTCTGTCTTTTGGTAGTTTTAATGTTTACAAGATCATAGAGAACAATTTTCTGTAACTCTTCAAAAAAAAAACAGTAAAAATGCTCAAAAATGCTGGCAGTCAAGGACTTTCAGATCAGACAAGGACTGGCAGACGATGTACTTCACATCGTCTATCGTATTGCCAGATTCTTACTGATACACACCCCTACTGAATAAATAATTTTGTTACGTAGTCATGAAATCCCTGATTAACTAAACAGGAGCACGTTTTCACTGTAATACATGGGATAAAATGAGCGACTCTATCCAGCTGCTCTGCTCCATCTGAGCTCATTAGTTAGCTAAAACACCTGGGCGGTCAGACCTGATGTTAATTCATCACGATGTCCAGGTAATTAGCTCTGTGGACAAGCTGAAGGTGGGGAAGAGATCGTTTCAGCTGCACGCTGATCTCAAACTGTGAAACGGTTAAGAGAGTACTTTAAAAAGCTTTTACAACCACTTTCGTGGTTTTATACCCTTAATGGAAGAGAATTAAAATAAAGTTAAAAATCAAAGTAAGTTGTGTGATTTACTAAACTCTAGATCTTCTGAAATAATTGCCACCAACTGTCATTCCTGCCTTTGTTTGACTTTGAGCTTTGAATGATGCAAAGCCCCAAAAATAATACATTATATACACTCGAGAGTTAAAGAATCTGCTCTTTACATTCCATAAAAACACCCTTGAAATCCGCAGTGACTACAGCCAGCAACACACTTTCCAACCGCCATTATTCTGTGTCATTCTTCAGGAGACGTGAGCTGGTCCTCGGAGACCTCGTAGCGTGACGTCAAGAGCCTAGAAAGGTCTGGGAACTGGACGGTAGAAACTTGCAGGTTTCTGCTACTGTTTATTTGGTGGGAGTCGGTTTGTTTTATCAAGTAAAAAAATAACTCCAAATGTTTTTGGAAGAAGAAGAGAAAAAAAAGAAAAGAGGAGACCTTCTGGCTGTTTGTCTTATGGTTTCATGCATCTGGTGATTTCAGTGTGCAGCAGGAAAAAAGGGTTCTTTTCCAGGTTAATGCACAAACTAACAGGCCTGTGTAGTAATCTCAGTGTTTGATTTAGACGAGAATTCCTGTCTGAGCAGAACAAATAAACATGCAAGAGGAGATTGCAAAAATATTTCTTTTGGTGAGAATATTCTCTCAGGAGGACTTCTAATGCAAGACAACATGCTTGATTAATAAAGACTACTGGTGTGATTACAATGGTACAACACAGAGGAAAGATGGGGGGGCTGAAGGAGTTATTCTGAGCTGAATGCATAAATGGAAAGCAGGGAAGGGAGGAGAGGAGTGGAGGGTTCTGACCTGTGCAGAACCGTTCAGAACGCCGCTGATGAATTGGACCAGCTGCTCCATGGTCTCGATCGGCTCACTTGGCAGGAAGTACTGCTCATTGGACGTGTTGAGGATGATAACGGAGGGCACCGCCACCTCACTGAGGGAAAACAAACAACACAGCTTTTAATCTTAAACCTCAGAGGCGACATCATCAAAGTAAATCATTAGATGGGAATGAATTGGAACACAGATAATTTAATAGTGAGAATTATTCCTCCAGTACAACAGCAATGACGTTTGGCTTCTTTAAAGGTCTTGTTCACTAAGAAACTGTATAATATTTGTTCTTTTGTTAATACGATCAGGGTATGCAGGCTGAATGTGAAAGTGTTCTTCAACCCCCATCACCCTCGCCATAGATAACAGGCTGGAAAACGGTCGGCTCAAAAAGTCTCTTCTACATCACCAGAAAAATTATCATCCATGGCCTCGTCCACCGTGGACAGCAACCGCCCACGGTAAGGCTGTATTGATTTTGTGGCCAGGAGAGAGTAGAGCATGTCTCAGCTAGTAGAAGCTAAGCGTTAGCCACTCTGCAACATGGTGTTCATGCCTGTGTTATTGGTGGAGACAACACAACAGCATTTTATTTTTATCCTCAAGAAAATAGGTTTTCTTTCAGTTTTGGGAGTTTTGTTAATGATGGCAGAAGAAGAGTTGTAGTTCTGTCAGCCAATCGGAAGCGAGAAGTTTGGATATCATGAATGAGTTAGACACGTTATCTTGTCGTTTTCCACCTTCCGACAAACTTTAACCCCTTGAATATCAGTTTTTCCACTAAAAATGACTCACAAGTTATTAGTTTTTACTAGTGTGTGGATGCATGCATGGTTGAATGACTGTTGTGTTGTAAAGTGCCTTGGGGGACTCTAGAAGGTGCTAGATAAATAAAAGCCTTTTTTTGTTTTCAGAAAAGAAAAAGTTATTGAAAAACCAGTTAATGACACCCTTAAGCTAGTCTCCCACTGGGCTGAAACTGTTGCAAATATGAAAACTTTCTACTGGAATCAGACCAAATTTGAGCAACATTGGTTTCAATGTTGCAATTAATTCCCAGTGTGTTTTAATTATGTCTTGATTTGTTCTCACTTACTGCTCCTATAATTAACATTTTGTTGTGTTTAGCATGTCACATTCGCCCCAGTTGACGTCAGCAGCTCCCCATCCCCACTGTAAACAGTGTGAGCGAGTTGCTGCCTTCCTCACCTGAGACGCCGGACAGTTTGCCAGAACCTCTTTGGAGCAGATCGATAGTCTTTCTCCATGGCCTCACCAAACTCCTCCCACGCCCGAGATTTTGCCTCGGCAACTGCCACTGCTGCACCCCGCTTGGCAATCCGGTACCTGTCTGCTGCCTCCGGAGACCCACAGACCAGCCACGCCCTGTAGGCCTCCTTCTTCAGTCTGACGGCTCCCCGAACCTCTGGTGTCCACCAGCGGGTACGGGGGTTGCCACCACGACTGGCAACGGCCACCTTGCAACCACAGCTAGCAACAGCCGCCTCAACAATCGCAGAGTAGAACAAGGCCCACTCGGAGTCAATGTCCCCCACTGCTCTCGGGACGCGGTCAAAGCTCTGCCGGAGGTGGGAGTTGAAGACCGTCTTGACAGGCTCTTCTGCCAGGCGTTCCCAGCAGACCCTAACTATGCGTTTAGGTCTGCCAGGTCTACGCGGCATCTTCCCCTGCCATCTGATCCAACTCACCACCAGGTGGTGATCAGTTGACAGCTCCGCTCCTCTCTTCACTCGGGTGTCCAAAACATACGGCCGCAGGTCAGATGATACGACTACAAAGTCTATCATCGACCTGCGACCTAGGCTGCCCTGGTACCAAGTGTACCGATTGGCATCCTTATGTTCGATGGTGTTCGTTATGGCTAAACTGCGGCTTGCACAGAAGTCCAATAACGAAACACCACTCGAGTTCAGATCAGGCGGGCCGTTCCTCCGAATCACACCCCTCCAGGTCAAGCTGTCATTGCCCACGTGAGCATTGAAGTCCCCCAGCAGGACAATGGAGTCCCCTGATGGAGCACTATCTAGCACTCGTCCCAGGGACTCCAAAAAGGGTGGGTACTCTGAACTGATATTTTGCCCATAAGCACAAACAACAGTCAGGACCCGTTCCCCGACCAGAAGGCGCAGGGAAGCTACCCTCTCGTTCCCCGGGGTAAACCCCAACACACAGGCAGAGAGTCTTGGGGCTAACAAAAAGCCAATCCCAGCCCTCCGCCTCTCACCCGGAGCAACTTCAGCAAAGGAGAGTTTCCAACCCCTCTCAAGGACTTGGGTTCCAGAGCCAATACTATGTGTCGAGGTGAGTCCGACTATATCTAGCAGGTACCGCTCAACCTCTGCCACAAGCTCCTGCTCTTTCCCCGCCAGCGAGGTGACGTTCCATGTACCAAAAACCAGTTTTCTTGTCCGGGGATCGGACCGCCAAGGCTCCCGCCTTGGTCTGCCACCCGATTCACATTGCACTGGACCCTTCATGTTCCTCCTGCGGGTGGTGGGTCCACAGTTGGATGAGCCCATGTATCCGGTTCGGGCTGGGCCCGGCCGGGCCCGATGGGCGAAAGCCCGGCCACCAGGCGCTCGCTCACAGGCCCCAACCCCAGGCCTGGCTCCAGGGTGGGACCCCGGTAACCCTCCGGGCCGGGTACTCCGACTCCTTGAATTTACTTCCATGAAAGATCCTGTGACGGTGGAAGGAATACTTTGAAGAGCTCCTCAATCCCACCTATGCGCATTCTGAGGAGGAACCAGAGCCGGGAGACCTGGGGATGGACTGTCCAATCTCAGGGGCAGAAGTTGCTGAGGTAGTCAAACAACTACGCAGCGGCGGAGCCCCGGGGGCAGATGAGGTTCGTCCTGGGTATCTCAAGGCTATGGATGTTGTAGGGCTGTCATAGTTGACACGTCTCTGCAACAATGCGTGGTCATCAGGGGCAGTTCCTGTGGAGTGGCAGACCGGGGTGGTGGTCCCCATCTTTAAGAAGGGTGACCTGAGGGTGTGTTCCAACTATAGGGGGATCACACTCCTCAGCCTCCCTGGAAAGGTCTACTCCAAGGTACTGGAGAGGAGTAGGGCTGCAACAACGAATCGATAAATTCGATGAAAATCGATTACTAAAAGCGTTGGCAACGAATTGCGTCATCGATTCGTTGTGTCGCACAACTCTTGCAAAAGCGCCCCCCCCCCCCCCTTCCCGCCCGCCGTTGCGCGCAGACCAGAGCAAGTCAGGTCAGCGCGAGGGAGAGCCGCAGATCAGCGCGAGGGAGAGCCGGCAGATCAGCGCGAGGGAGAGCCGGTACCGGCAGATCAGCGCGAGGGAGAGCCGGTACCGGCAGATCAGCGCGAGGGAGAGCCGGTACCGGCAGATCAGCGCGAGGGAGAGCCTGCAGACTTGCGCTGCTGCGAACCGGTTCCGCAATGTTGCACAGCGATCCAGGCAGCTGCTTCCAGCGCACGGTCCATTCTCAAAGTGGCGCAACCAAATAACTATAATTAGCACACGATCGTTCTTGTCTGCACATGTTCTCGATTTTCTGTCTTATTTGTGCCTGAAGCGCGCTACTGCGGAGCTCATCACCTGTGCTGCGGTGATGTCACCTCACGCAGCATCGAAAACGCGCTCTGCGCTTTGCGGTCAGGAGATCCCTTTGATCTGCTCAAAAGTAACTGATGAGGTGAAAAGGTAAGAATCCAGGCAACAGATTTTCTGGAGAATTATGAGGAGATGCAGGAAGATGAGAGACAGACAGGACAGGAAAATAGTTAAATAAAAACAAGAAAACAAAACAAAGTGTTGAAAAGTAAAAAGTAGGCAGATTTATCTCCACTACACGTTTTTACCTGTATAAAACAATAAGTTATACACATGTCATATTTATACATCTGATACAATTCAGGTCACCTTCAAAACTCAGTCACACACCCAGGGTCGTTTCAAAACATTTTGGGGGCCAAGGCAAAATTCCCCCCCTCCAATAACTGGGCTCCCCAGAAGCCTCTGTGTAATTCATACCCTTTCCAGGAGTGTTAGTTATACGGTGTTTATAAAAGCCCCTCAGACATTACTGACATGTTCTAATATTATCAGATGAAAAACTAAATTATCAGACATGCTGTCTTATCTGCTTCTTTTCTAAACTTGCAAAAAGTAACAAAACCATTTGAAAGCCACTATTTGTGGATTCTCTGAAAGTTTCCATGGAGTGTGTGACAACTTATTTTTTCATTGATCCTATCGTCTAATCTCACAGCTGAAACAAGCATCCTTAATAATCTGTGCACAGGAAGCTTACCGATGCTGTAGTAAAACAAAAGGTATAATAATTTATTATTAATAAAACCTTGTTGCAGCACTAAAGCATAAAAATGAGATTTTGCATTAAATATGCAAAATATTTACATATGAATTGTTTTAGAGCCCTTTTATTGGCAGAATCTGATATTAATTTAGTTCTTACAAAAAATGGGTCCCAACATGGTTTGTGTGGCGTTGCCATAGTGTGACGTCATAGGCACAGATCCCCTGTCCTCTTGTTTGGAAATGGAAATATGGTCACCCTACATTAAACAAACTGTCCACACGGGCTTTTGCGCTGCACAGAGACGCTTTGCTGCCTATGACTTTGAACGTTTGTTCAGAGTCAGTCTCATGCAGACTGACCAATGAAGAGAGGGCCTCAAGTTAAGACCCTCTCCTCATTGGTCAGTCCACACGAGGTGGGTCAAAGGTTACTCTGGGCGGGTTACGTGTTGTCAGGCATTCAAGTATTGAGTATATTTACTGCATATTACAGTAAAATTTTCTGTATGTGACCACATTATGGTGATCCTCGGGTCGTGATGATGGAGCCCTTGAATATTATTGCCCAGGGTACAACCAAGTGTTAATCTGGCCCTGGTTCCGCCGTCACATTCCCGCAGAAACTGGTTGATCACACTGGGGCCAGACTACTAGCATGTGGTTTTACAACCACAATGTCCTCAGAAGCAAAAATGCTTTTAAAAGGGAGGGAGGAGTCCTAACTGTTGCTGCAGGCGTGTTGTGTGAGAGTGCAGTTATATACTGGTTAATATGTTTTTGGGTTCAGTTGTTTTCATGTGGCCTAATGTGAGTCTATTTGGGATCATTGGAATGATCAGCAGCATTTCTTGATGCGACTTTATGGCAGTTGCCCAGGGCATCATCGCAAGGAGGATGGCATTCATTTACTTTTGTTTTATTTAGTATTTTTTCAGTCATTTTTGGAAATAGTGATCAATTTTGATTAATTCACAGCCTATGTTTAATTACATTTAAAATAAATGTCAACAGATGAGATCAAACAAAACAGATGAGAATTGCCCTTAAGCTGTTTAACTTGGACCAAGCATTTTAGGTCACAGATAGATGTAGCTTAGGGTCTCTGTCTATACACCTTATAAGACAATTTAGGTGATGGCATGTTGTTTTTCTGCTATTGAACTGTTTTCTAATAATGTTGTGTTAAATAAAGTGAAGGAAGGAGAGAAATAACGTTTCCCTAGCAGTTTTTAAAAATGTCCCCATGTACAGTAATCCGATTAATCGATTAATCGTGTTGAGACCCCATCCGATTAATCGATTATCCAAATAATCGTTTGTTGCAGCCCTAGAGAGTAGGGTCCGATCGATAGTTGAATCTCAGATTGAGGAGGAGCAATGTGGTTTTCGTCCTGGCCGTGGAACTGTGGACCAGCTCTATACCCTTGCAAGGGTGATGGAGGGGGCATGGGAGTTTGCCCAACCAATCCACATGTGTTTTGTGGATTTGGAGAAGGCTTATGACCGTGTCCCCAGGGGCACCCTGTGGTGGACGCTCCAGGAGTATGGGGTGGGTGGCTTTCTGTTAAGGGCCATTCAGTCCCTTTACCAGAGGAGCGCGAGTTTGGTCCGCATAGCCGGTAGTAAGTCGGACCTGTTCCCGGTGAGGGTTGGACTCCACCAGGGCTGCCCTTTGTCACCAGTTCTGTTCATTACCTTTATGGACAGAATTTCTAGGCGCAGCCGTGGTGTGGAGTGTGTTGAGTTTGGTGGCAGGAGAATCTCTTCTCTGCTTTTTGCGGATGATGTGGTCCTCCTAGCTTCATCCAGCTCTGACCTTCAGCTCTTGCTGGTTAGGTTCGCGGCCGAGTGTGAAGCGGCTGGGATGAGGATCTCGTCTCTCGTCTTCCTCCGCTTATCCGGGTCCGGGTCGCGGGGGCAGCATCCCAACTAGGGAGCTCCAGGCCGTCCTCTCCCCGGCCTTGTCCACCAGCTCCTCCGGCAGGACCCCAAGGCGTTCCCGGACCAGATTGGAGATGTAACCTCTCCAACGTGTCCTGGGTCGACCCGGGGGCCTTCTGCCGGCAGGACATGCCCGAATTACCTCCCCGGGGAGGCGTCCAGGAGGCATCCTGACCAGATGCCCAAACCACCTCAACTGGCTCCTTTCGATCCGGAGGAGCAGCGGTTCTACTCCGAGTCCCTCCCGAATGTCCGAGCTCCTCACCCTATCTCTAAGGCTGAGCCCGGCCACCCTACGGAGGAAACTCATTTCGGCCGCTTGTATCCGCGATCTCGTTCTTTCGGTCATTACCCAAAGCTCATGACCATAGGTGAGGATTGGGACGTAGATCGACCGGTAAATCGAGAGCCTGGCTTTCTGGCTCAGCTCCCTCTTCCCCACGACAGATCGGCTCAGCGTCCGCATCACTGCAGACGCCGAACCAATCCGCCTGTCGATCTCCCGATCCCTCCTACCCTCACTCGTGAACAAGACCCCGAGATACTTAAACTCCTCCACTTGAGGTAGGACCTCTCCCCCGACCCGGAGGTGGCAAGCCACCCTTTTCCGGTCGAGAACCATGGTCTCAGATTTGGAGGTGCTGATCCTCATCCCAGCCGCTTCACATTCGGCCGCGAACCTACCCAGCAAGAGCTGAAGGTCAGAGCTGGATGAAGCTAGGAGGACCACATCATCCGCAAAAAGCAGAGATGAGATTCTCCTGCCACCAAACTCGACACACTCCACACCACGGCTGCGTCTAGAAATTCTGTCCATAAAAGTAATGAACAGAACCGGTGACAAAGGGCAGCCCTGGCGGAGTCCAACCCTCACTGGGAACATAGCCGGTAGTAAGTCGGATGAGGATCAGCACCTCCAAATCTGAGACCATGATTCTCGACAGGAAAAGGGTGGCTTGCCAACTACGGGTCGGGGGAGAGGTTCTACCTCAAGTGGAGGAGTTTAAGTATCTCGGGGTCTTGTTCACGAGTGAGGGTAGGAGGGATCGGGAGATCGACAGGCGGATTGGTTCAGCATCTGCAGTGATGCGGACGCTGAGCCGATTTGTCATGGTGAAGAGGGAGCTGAGCCAGAAAGCCAGGCTCTCGATTTACCAGTCGATCTACATCCCAATCCTCACCTATGGTCATGAGCTTTGGGTAATGACCGAAAGAATGAGATTGCGGCTGAAATGAGTTTCCTCCGTAGGGTGGCCGGGCTCAGCCTTAGAGATAGGGTGAGGAGCTCGGACATTCGGGAGGGACTCGGAGTAGAACCGCTACTCCTCCGGATCGAAAGGAGCCAGTTGAGGTGGTTTGGGCATCTGGTCAGGATGCCTCCTGGATCCCTACCTCGGGAGGTGTTTCGGGCATGTCCTGCCGGCAGGAGGCCTCCGGGTTGACCCAGGACACGTTGGAGAGGTTACATCTCCAGTCTGGTCCGGGAACGTCTTGGGGTCCTGCCGGAGGAGCTGGTGAAGAAGGCTGGGGAGAGGACGGTCTGGAGCTCCCTAGTTAGGATGCTGCCCCTGCAACCCGCACCTGGATAAGCGGAGGAAGACGACGACGACGATGTCACATTCGCTTTAGTCTTCAGTTAGTCACCACTTCATTTTATCTATGTCTCATATACCAGGAAATCCCTGGCATCAGCCCATAAAACACCTGCCTTGGTTGACCTTTTGCCTTCATGGGTCTGTGCCCATTACATTTTACCTTTACCAACTATCCCCATATTATTTTACAGACTAAACACTAGCGGCGAGTCTGGGGGAAAGCCACTCTGCCGCCACACTGACACACACACACACAGGAGCCCTGTGGTCCACTCATCTTCATTTCAGCAGAGGACTCAAACAGTAACCTTCACTTTACACTCCTGAGCTCGCTAAGCTCCACAAATCGGCAAAGGAATTATAAATCTCAGCCAGATAAGGAATAAGGTCATAAAACAACTAATCCCTCCTCCACATCTCCAACACCAAAAGCTTAGCAAAGATAAGGTATCCTGGTGCTTAGATACACATGAACACACACACACACACACACACACACACACACACACACACATAAAGAGTCCATCACTGCTCACATCCCCACAATGATTCTCCACCTGACAACAAATTGCACACATGCGCAAACATATCCATCAGTGTCCCAACCCACCACCCAGCTGAGATCAAGAGTGCAAACACACACGCCCGTGTGGTAGAGTCATCAACGCCTCACTACTCTGTCCAGCTGAGATCTGCAATCACCTAAACACACACACACACATAATGAATGCTAATTTTTCTCTAACATCAAGCCCACTCCAACAGATGGCACCCATTTAAAGTAAATATGGATTAGCTTTTATGCCTCTAAGTGAGACTACTGGGAGGTTGGCACCATGATGAAGGGACAAACTTCAAGGCATTAAAGTCACTTTATTTCCACCAAAGGGGAAAAAAACAGCTGCCATATTAGAGCTCAACAGATACGGGTTTTTATGGCACATGTTGATCTTTAGAAGTCAGAGGAAACGATGGCTGATATGCAGAACTGCTTTATAACTTTCTGATCATTTCTCTGGGCTGATGCAGATGTTTTAACACTTTGGACATTATGGCAAATGTGGTCAAAACTTATAAATGTTATGTACAAGCTCTCTTAATCTCGCAATCTTGATTTTGTGTAATCTCGCAATTTTACCCAATGTCTCAGTTTCGCCGGGCAGCTCTGTAAGGAACGCTTTCCAGACCTGAACTTTGGTAAGTACTCAGAAATGCCCGGGTAGAGTTGCTGGGCGGGACTTGTGGTTACCTCTTGCTGATTGGTTGTGACTCAGTAGGAAATAATATCAGCAGACCTTGCCAAACAACTGGCATTTGTAAAAATGGAAGAGCTGCTGGTGACGTGGCAAAAATGAAAAACAAAATAAGCAACATTGTTGCTACTTTAAAATAGTCATTTCTAAACTCCCTAAGCAGAAAAAATCCCTCCACAACGCCGTGGTTCACGGCGCTTTGTGGTCTCTGACAGCGATGTAGAAATCAGCGCTTCTTCTGAGGGATGTCCCATGTCAAGCTACCCTAAGTTTATTATTTTATCTCCCATCACCTAAACGTGGCTCATGTGCTTGCTTCAACTATTTTTTAAATTATTTCATGCTCACTGGTATCAAGTGCTTTACCGAAGGTGGAGGCTGAATGCGCTTCAACAGAAAGTGCCTTGAAGATGATTTTTGGTAAAAAAAAAAAAAAAACTGGCGCTTTACAACAAACTGAAACGAAAAATAAGTAATAAATTGGTGTTTCTTTTTAACTTTTAGGGGAGAAGACCTTCTCAATCTAAGCAATGCCTGAAGCAAACGCTGCAAAAGTACACTTTATTTCAAGTAAAACTATACATTTCCCATTGAAAAGCACGTTTCAGAGGAGCCTTTTGTTTCATTCACTCTCCCTCATAAGAAGCCTTCCTCACACAAACTTCTAAGTTGGCTCTCATATCTTTAGGTTTATCACAGCCTATTTAAGGGGTTAGCGATAATCCTGCGGTTAAACAAAGGCTGAGATGACCTCCAGATTCAGAGTGGTGCTCGACTCATCCGTGTGTGTTCACTACTGCGTTTATGAGGCAGCGATGAAAGCAGGGGGAAGCATTTAGCTCGACGACGAGCTACCAGATAGACCGCTGCCACACAGTAATCGAGGCAATGACAGCGAGAGGGATGAAAAGCCATCAGATTTATTTCCTCGGCCCTCCTATGGGAACGGATTAGCGGACATTGACAGGCCAGGATTTCATTCCTCAAAGGAGGGCAATTAATCCTGTGCCTGGGCAGCCAAAGTCAGGCCCATAAAAACCCAGCTAAGTACATATTGTATATGCTGATGCAAAATTAGGCCTTCTAATCACCTCTTATCCTTAAATACACTCACTGTCTAATTCCAACTCAGTTCCGGAACTTTTGCTGGTTGAACGTGGTGGTATTTTAACTTCTACTATTATGCAGACATGATTACACGGGACCTGGGAGAGCACGTCTGCTGTAATCTCCCTCTGTTACAAACAATAAACATGCTCAAATTAAAGTGATGTCCTGCAAGCACACACACAACACAAAACGCGTAATGAGATTTTAAAAAAAACAGGACAAGTGCTGAAAGCCCTGCTGTGGTGTAAAACTATAGTGGTGGGGTTACTGTCTAATTAAAAGCATGACATGTCAGATGGAGGGAGCATGACACTCAGTCTGAGCTCAGGCCGGACACCGAGCAGGGTCCGGCTGCATCGTTAGAGCCGCTTGGTGGCAACTTGTTAAAACGCCGGACTGATATAGATTGAAGCCACACTGGGACTCCTCTCAGATGAAGATTTGCAAGGGCATCCATGTAGTTTATTTATTTTTTTATGTCAGAAGGTTAAAATTGCAGAGAGTGCTGAGAGAAGAAATGACAGTCTGTCTGTGTAATTGACTTCTCCACACGAGAGGATCCTTAATAGCAAATGCTGGGGTTACAAGCCGGCGCAGACCAGGATAAGTGGCTGACAGAAGGTAACATGAAGCTGAGAAAGAGTGGGATGACACGAGAGGAGAGAAGGAGGCTGAATATGAGACACTCACCCCATAATGAGGCTGTTAATGTAGTCGTTCCCATCCATGTGGCCAAACTGGAAGTCCCTGGAGATGAGAGAAGAAATCAGCACGGTCACTCGATTACGAGCAGGAGTTGTTCTGAATAATATTAAAAACACTTTTGTTGAGCATGATGGAGTTATGAAACATCAAGAGTTTTAAGAAGACTGCAGATGCTGATTTATGTCAGCAGGGGAAACATTTGAACTGTTTAGAGGTGATTTAAACGTATGTGATTAAATTCAGGAACCAAAATTACTCAAAACCCGTATAGAAATAATATACACAAACATAATTGTCCCTGGCGTAAGACCTATTTAAGATAAGGATAAAAATAATGAATGTGACAATAAGACTTTTTAAAAAACATGTAACCAGGTTTGAGAAAACATGAGCAGACGGTGATGCTATAAAAGCAGAAAAGAGCTGCTATGGAAACCCAGACTTCCAAAAGTTTTTTTTTTAACATTCCATGCACTGCCGGTGTGTTTTACCCTCATTCTGCAATTTCATCACTTTGAAGGCATGATAAAACCAAAGCATGCTACATGTGAAAATGTATTTCAGTTCTCGTTTTTTTATTAATTATATTGTTCTAGTGATTTATTTAGAGCTATAATTGTTGTAATTATATGGATTAGTTCCACAACCCAAGGAGGCAAACATCCAATAAAAGAAAAACAAGGAAAACAGGAAACTTTGTTGAAAGTAATTTTTCTGCTGCTGAAAATTCAAAATCACTTTTGTCACTGCAGGACCGGAAAAAAACCATCCCCAAAGTGCCATCATGTGCTAGCTCCTGCTTATCTTCTTTTTCACCACAGAAAAGACTCCGGTTATTTATTTAAATGATACAGAAGGAAGAGGAATTCAATTTGGATCTCATTGTACGAAGCAAAGAGCATTGTGGGTGGGCACGGGAAGGAGGTGACTTCTAAAATGACTGATTATGGAGGCCTCTGCATTTACATTATATACATTCTGAATCACAGCTACATCCAGGACGTTTGTCCCCTGGGTGCTAAACAATACCGCATAATGTGGTTATGAAAAAGTGAACAACATAATAAAACTGGTGGATTTAATGTTTAAAAAGCTGTTGAGATTTGAGACGATGTTGCTGACAACAGCAGGACAGTATGGGGATTAAAGTCGAGACGGAGACACAAAAATGTGACAGAACTGAATTAAAATCTATTTTTACCTCCTTTTAACTTTGCCACTTTTATATTCACAGATCTGTTCACAGAGAAAGTCCATCTTTATCTGGACACTTACAGAAAAACCATGCCACAAGGTGATGGGTAACTTCCTAGTAAGTCTGACAAGCTAAAGGAAAGCAACGGTTCCAGTTAATACTGCTGAATTTAAAGAGCATGTCACCCCCTACCAGAATCTTACTCTACTCCTACTTCATGTTTGAAAAATGCAACAAATATAGTTTCCTGGCAGACCGAGAGGGCGGAGCCGCTAACAAATACACACACACACACACACACACACACAGGCTCACAACGGCATTGTGACATCATAATGTACCTCTTAGCCAATAGCGATGGCAGATTTTTATTCAAATATAGTGCTGAGTTTTTACCTGAACACAGCACAACACTGACAGTTTTAAGCAGAATACTTCTGTTTTAACAAAGACGCACCAACGTGCCAAATTATTGACTACATGTGTCTACAGCACAATTAGGCAATCATTTATATACCATAATTTCTGGCCTACAAGCCACTATTATTTCCCTGTGCTTTGAAGCCTGCGGCCTGGTGCGGCTCATGTGTAGATTTTTGCTGGCCAACAACCACTAGAGGCACTCTCCAGCAGTAAAGTGAGACAGGCACGGCAAAACGTTATGCGCGGAAGAAGACGCTCTTTGATTTAAAGTGGTGCGTTTACACATCAGACACACCCTCGTCATGGAAAACACGTGGAGGAATGCAGCTTAAAGTGATCTATCTGGCCATCAAACAAGGAAACAGAGCCCTGCATGGGAGCTTGGCATAAATGAATCAATGGTGCAACGTTGGAGGTGGCAGCGGGAAGAACTCAATGTAAAAAACCGACTAAGGCTTTCAGAGGAAATAAATACAGATGGGCGGAATCGGAAAACATTCTTGAAGACTGGGTGAACACACAAAGAGCTGACGGCCGAGGTGTTTCCACTGTTTCCACTGTGCAGATCATTACTAACAGGCATGTTTTGAGTGCAGTTTTTATTTTCTAATCATCCAGGGCTTATTAATGCTGTGTCAGCGCTGTTCTTTTCTTCTAAACATGCATGCAAATTACCGGTAATAATGTGTCAGTTTTATTTTATAACCATCCAGAAATATTAACGCCATCAGTGCTGTTTTCTTTTCTAAACTTGCAGGCACGTTCATCCGTGTTTTAAAATTCATTTTGTTGAATTAAAACAACAATGAAAAACTTCCGTGTAGCGTCTTTCTATTTATCTTATGTTATGGCCGTGCATGCGCTGTGAGCCGGAGACCCGCATGTGGCTGCTGCACAGCGGCTTGTATTAGAGTTTGGCGTGTGTGTGTGTAGAAAACCTTTTTTTTGCTGGTGCGGCTTATATTGAGGTGCGCTCTATAGTCTGGAAATTACAGTAGTTTATCAGCCAAAAATAAAGTTGATTTGGGGGTTACTTGCTCTTTAAATTGAGAACGTTGACTCAAAAAGTTACTTTCAAACTTTTGAACAAATATCTGAAGTGACCAGTAAAGTTCTCTGAAATGTGTTTAGGATAACTCTGAGCTTCCATCACACCAAATTTTGTACTTATATCCATAAAATTGTTTGAATTAGACATTTTTCTCCAGAATTTGTTAGCATAGTTAGCGTTGGCAGCCATCTTGAATCAGAGCGTATCTAAAGGCTGAGACGCACGTCTGATATTTAATTTCTGTAAGTTTCAAATAAAATCTATCGTGTGGTTATTGAGATATTCACCACAAAGCTGGAGAGGGTTGACTCCAACACGCTTGACTTGATGTAAAAGATTTAGCTAAACTCTCATGGGACCAGTTAGCGTTGGGACAGTGTTGAGGACGATACTTAGCTACTACCACACAAACCTCTAGCTCGGTATCTGCTTTTCTGCCTGAGTTTTAACCATGTTTGTGTTTTCTAGGGTCAGCTGGCGGTAGCAGCCATCTTGAATGAGGTTAACTCTAAAATTCAATTAATTATGGATGTACATTAAATCATTTCTTTATGACCATGAAACCAAAAGAACTAAAATGACTGGAGTCAGAGACAAAAATTCACTAAATTGTTAAATGTTGACGTAATAAATTTTATTTCCAGATCTAATTATGATACCCAGACATTGGGCTAAAGCTGACACCTGACCGACCAACCAATCCAACACCAGTGTTAAATAAAATATGGGAGTTTTTTTTTCTACCTGTGACAAAGAGACTGGGCTGATAGTTCTGTGTGCGAGAACACAAGAGCCACCATACTGTTGCACCTAGCAAGATTTATGGTGGGGGGATTACTGTTTCACCCAAGTCACAGAATCAAATTGACAAATGTGTGAGAGGCAGCATGGTGGAGCACGCCATGCTGGAAACAGAGGCTGTCATGTTACACGTCATGCTTCTGATTCCAGCACAGCAGAAAGCCATTTCAAAGGACACACTCAGATGGAGAATCACTGCGTCGGTTCTGCACAGAGCAAGGACATAAATAAAGAACGAGTCCAGGCAGTACAACCAAAAGAAGGGGTCTTATGTGTGATTCAGGTGAGAAAAGTTTTATTTTTAAAGTTATTGTTTTCCATCGTTACTCATTACTAAAATAGTATCCAAGCACAGACGGTGAGGTGGAAAAAATAAACCAAACATAAACTTCTAAAGTTTTATGTGAAGAAAAAAAATCCATGAAAATTAAAAATCCACTCAGTAAAAAAGAAATGCAAGAAGTGGGTGAAAAGTCATCAACTAAAATAGCTTCTTTTTCCTCGTCACCAAACTACATCTAGATCGGTACTCAATAGCCACTTTCATGGGACTCACCGTGGCTGCACATCAATGCAATGCCTTTGAATGCACCATGGCAGCATGGTGAAGCAAGAACATTGCACCATTCGTGCCACCAAGACTGACCCTGACATTACCAAACCAGACACTGTTCTCTCCATCCTTGAGATGTCCATGAAGATAACAAACAGGACCAGAAACGAGGGGTAGTCCTGCTCAAGTCCAACCCACACCGAAAAGGAGTTCAACGTACTGCTGAGAATGCAAACATTATGTCTAACAGAGGAAATAAGTGTATTTTTTAAATAAAACAGCTTTAGGATATTCTCTCACTTGGAGAAAGCTGATGCACTTAACATCATTAGCAAATAATTACTTGTTTACACAAAACCTATTTTAAGTCACGTCTAGTCCAATATTTACTCTCCTCTGTGTTGTTAAGCTCAACTCTTTACAGAAACCTGCTTCTTTTACTGTGTTCTCTTGCATTTACTGATTAGTCCAACAACATTCTGTTGGATTTTAAGAAGCTTTAAACTGAAAACAGGTGGGTGAACAAGAGCAGAGTGAACTGTGAGACAGAACAGTAAAGTTACGGGACCTGAAAAGCAAAACAATGAGATACTAAGACCCAAAAATAGTCCGTATGGAGTCGGCACAGTGGGACGCTTTCACAGTATAACTACTTGTGCTGTAAAAGTGCCCATTGGCACTGGGGATAGGCTGCTCAGAGATTTGTAGCTCTAAACAGACTATCTGAGGAGTCCAGAGTCTTTCATGATCAAGAACCCTGAGTCAAAAGTCTCAGGTCATGTGAGATGAGACTTTTCTTTCCAAGATTTAAAAGCAGCAACCGGTAGATCAAAGTTAAGGCAATAATAAATGCTGCAGGATTTCAGCACACCAACCAGCCAAAAAGAAGAAAAAATCCCCACAAGTCCAATTTGTGCAAATGCTACCTCCTCCCTGCATGCACGCGTGCACACACACACACACAAGTGATGGGTGAGCTGAATGCCACAACAATGATTACTGCATCAAACAGCATCAGGTCCTTGAAATGTCAGTCATCCCCTGTGATCTCTTCACTTGGCGTACTGCCTCCACCTACCAACGGGGGCGACACTCCAGTCAGTGACTTGTAATTACGAGTGCCGTTTAGGTGTGTCAGAGCACTGCAGGCGGCTCTGATCTCAGTGGGGGGACTCCAAACTCGGACGTCTTCAAAAACAACACAAGGTAGCATGGCGGATAGTGGTGTAATTGATGATAGAGATCTGTGTAATTCAATCAGCCATAATGGGAATGCCTGGAGAGGCAGAACGCCTTTGATCACGGCGGTTTGAGAGGAGCACGTCTTTATTCAAAGGCAGCAGCTACTTCAGCGGAGCACATGCTGGCTTCAACCTGATTCCTCTAGTTAAAGGATGACCTAGCCATTGTTCTCACTGAATTAACACTTGATTCAACAACTCTGTTAAACTTGTGAGCGTCCACTCAGAAAGAACAAAAATATCAACGCTGGTAATAAATGGTTGTCTCCTTACAGATTGTGTCTGTTTCTGCTTTTTGGCACAATGAAATGCTTTGAAATCAGAAAAAGTGAATATAAAACAGCTTTTAAATGATGACTTCATTATTTAAGGTAAAAACTGTTGCTAAAACCTAATTAACTGGGATGATAAATCGTTTACAAAGCTGGGTTCAGTTCCACCAGCCACACACAGACCTGTAGAATTAAGAAATCACTCCAATAAAATCTGTCTGACAACATGAAGTAGGCTAAAAGATCTCAAAAACCAACACAGCATGCCTTGTTCTAGAGAAATTCAAGAACATAAGAACCAAGGACATCTAAAGTCCTGCAGATCTGACCTGTTTCAGAGACACTCGCATATGAAGGTCTGGTAAAATAACCCGGAGTTCTGATAGTGCAGCAGGCCTAATATGGCTCAAAGGATCTACCTCCATAGTGATGCTAAAGACGCCTTCCCTGTTAGGTTAAATCTGATCTTAAACATTTAAATTCCAACAGGAAATCTGAAAAGACACAAAGGTGTTTCCGCAGCGCCGCATACGCTGCTATATTTTTATCATTTGTTTTGTAACAAAGTTCCTCCTAGGATGGGAACAAAGTCAAAACAACATGACATAAACACCCGTTTGTTATTGCTCGACTAATGCTGGAGGAAAAAAAGTAAAATTATGCATTAATAAAAGCTGAGTTGAGTTTGTGATTGACAGCTCAAAAGAACACCTATATTTGGAAGCTGACATTTCACATAATTACCTTTCTACTGACTCGCTACAGAAAAAAAAACAGACGGGCTCTGACAACAGCGAAAACTTGCTTGTGAAAAGACAGGCAGCGTTCCCCGGCGAGCATACCATCCCAGAATAAATGTATAAATTGGATTTTCATCTCTGACCTCATCGTGTATCGTGCCTCACCTGTTAAAATGTTCTCTGTATTCCTTCGCCACCCTCTGCATCAGGGTCTTTAATCTAAAAGCAAATGAGAAGAGAGCGAAAAGCCACATAAGTCAGAGTCTGTCTTTATTTAGCTGGTGGCTGCAATTTGTGGGAAGCGCCAAACAATAACAGCAAGTCTTATCTTTATTAGAAACCTAAATGCAGCTATTGTGGGAAGTGTGGGAGCAATTTAAGAGGCTGGCTTAAAAAAAATCATACCTGTCACTCTGCTCTGTGGGGTCCTTCTCATGGATGACGGCGATTGCCACCAGCTTGCCTGAGAAGGAGAATTTGGGAATTATAATAAAATAATAAAAACCAGCCCATTTAAGGCACTCCGTGTGGGAGAAACATCACTTTACTAAAGAGAAGAAGCCTAGAAAGGGATGAATTCATTAATCACTTAAACATTTAACCAACTTTAGCTTGCTTGTGCAGGAAAAAATGGTCACATTTTGACGACAGGAAAACAACTCAGGTTTCATTCCAACTACAGGTCTAGCTAAATAAATAATAAATCCTATAAAAAACGTAAATGGTCTCTTCTGATTTGAGGCTGGAAGCTGGTTGACTTTTGGATGAGAGCGCCATCCTGCCCCCTGCTGTTCGCTGACATCAAACCAAGTGGAAAGGAAATTTATCTTCACCTCAGCATTTCTCCCAAAATAACTTAAGCGTGCACAGGTCTGTGTCTGTTTAGAAATACAGTAAAGAAATGTTAATTTATGGATCCGTTTGTCTGTGAAAGTGTTTTTTTCTTTTCCTTCCACTACAGTATGGCAGCACGGGAGTTCCACCTACGGGAATATGCATAATTAAGTCGGTGCAGTTTTTGAACACCTAACAAGGTGCACGCGATCTACAGTTGTAAAAGCTGGAATTTCTTTGGAGTTGGAATAATTGGCATAGAAGCATCATTCATCTTTGTACTGCCATGAAGCACACAGGGATTGTGCTACACCACTGAAGGCTTTAAACGTCAAGAAAAGATTTCTTTTATTAACAAAGGGTAAAACGTAACCCATTTTAAGTTGTTGTGTATATAAGATTTATTTTGTTGCAAATAACCATTTTATTGTGATTTATTCACTAAAACGTGACTAAGCGTTAACTTTTTGGTTCATGTGAGGTAACAAGCAGCTAGAAACACTTCTTTTTTAAAGATTCTCGTTAAAAATCATTAAAGTCAAAGGCCTATCGCTCGCTACTGAAGTGACAGCAGATAGAGTTAAGAGGTAATTATGAATAAAGCATTACAGTCTTTAATGAGAAAACCTCTAGGATGATTATAAAGATGTAACAGAACATAAAACGGTTTGTGAACGATATCTTTACTTCGAGTTAATTAATACGAACCAAATCCTTGATTTTTGTCCTGCACAGAAAGGACATTTTTGACTAAATCCACTTCTGTGACTTAGCACACATATTTGGAGTTTCCTAAAAATAAAATCAAATAAAATGCCACCCAACCCTGAAACATTTTTGTGCCCTGTAGGTTTAAAATTGTGCCATTGAGCAAGTTGTTCTGAACATTTGTGGGAAAGTACATCCTGCACTCTCAGCTCAGACGTTTCCAGCCGTTTTTATTTCTATGTCCACTCAACTTTTTTAAAAAAGCTGCATTTTCTGTACAACAAAGGTAAGATGAAATCCTGGGAATTTTTTTGACCATTTTTTTTAGTGAATAATCATTGTCAAAACAGAATTCTTCTAGGAAATGCTGAATCTGTTGAAATCACAATGAACTGGACTTTTTGGATATGACCAAATATGTCATTTAATTATCATGTCGAGCCACATTTACATGGCATGTTTTCTTGTCACAGTTAGTCGTCACACACTGGAGAAATATGCCTTCCACATCTGACCCATCCCCTAAGGGGAGTGGTGAGCTGCAGACACGGCCAAGCTCGGGAACTATTTGGTGGTTTAACCCTCCAATCGAATCCGTTAATTGCAGGTGTCAAGAAGGGAGGCATTGGGTCCCATTTTTAAAGTCTTTGGTACGACATGACAGACGCTGACAGGAACAAGGAGTTAGGGATGTAAAAAATATTGATATGGCAATATATCGTGATTTTTTTCCAGCGATATTATATGGATATTCAAAAGCCGTCTACCTAATTTTTGGAAGAATTTACATGCAAACATTTGTGTATTTTCTTTTCTTTTGGTGCAATTCACCAAATTCCACCAATGAAATGTAAATCTCTCTATCATGGTTCAGATAGCTCATGTTAAACATGTTAAGCATCAGTTTGGACTTTATTGAATATTGTTACAATAAATTCAGTCTAAAAAAATCGCTACTAACGTCCGACTGAATGTAAAGTAATATATCGTGAAATATCGAATCGTCTCCCCTGTATCGTGATATGTATCGTATAGCCAAAATTTCACCTGTACACATCCCTACAAGGAATATTAGAAAATCTTTGAATGTTTTTAAGTTGTAGCCCAGTGAGACACTGGTTTATGAATATGCCAAGCATTGAAAAGTACAGTATGAAATCCCCCAAATCCCGCCTCCACAAAAAAGTTTCCCCAAAAGATTTTCTCCCAAAATGTTCATGAAGTCATCTTGGGTGTCTAAACCCATTTTTGTGAATAGTTCAAATGTTCTCTGTGTGAATCCAACTGAAAAGTTGCACATGTTCTCATTATTTTGCGTGTGGTACTAGCTTAAATGTCCAAGCGAAGATTTAATTTTAACGATCGCATTAAAAGTTCAGGGTCAGAATACTTTTAGGCTTTCATCAGAAAGTTCTCCAACTTGTAGACCCACTCTCTATTTTATGATGAAATCTGCTAAAGCCAGCCCATAATCTAATAATCCACTGGTTTAGAGACTGTATTGTTTACCCAACTGATTGCAATGTTTTTTTTATCCAGTATAAATTTGCAGCAATGGGTCTGATAAACTGAAAAGTTTGTGTGCTAACATGTAAGAGGTTTCACCCCTTTTACATTTTTTTATCTGCCACAAAAAAGAAAACAGCATTGTAATATAACAGACTTTGCTTTCAAATTGGAGCAGTAACATCTCCGTGTCTGCATTTCTGTCCTTTAAATTATGACTTAAATAGATCTAAATTACAGTTTCAGGCTCGTCATTGATTTCTGTCACGCTAGTATTTAGATGTGGGCACCGAGTTCTGTCTCCACATGACTTATGTGTGGGATGGGATGGGGGGGTTCAAGCATAAAATGCCATCCCTCCAGCCTCACTGAGTCCAAGAGCATGAAATTTGATGCTCGGTTGAAAAGGTTGAAGACTTCAGTGGCTGCCTTTATTTTTTTTAGACTGCTTTCTGCATCTAAACAGCACATTTTTATTCGGTCACACGCTGTTTATCCAATTAGCTTGTTACAGTCAGGAGAAAGAAAAACATTTCAGCAACATCCAACTGCCTGAAGGGCATCAAGCAGCAACTTAAATATAACCTTTTTAACCCATTCAGGTCCCATAAAGAGCTTTACTGTGTTTACAGGCCCTTTTCTATTACAACGCACCGCTTTCTCTTCTCTATAATCACACACCAATTAGACCATCAGCTATGAGCTTGGTGTCTTGCCTAAAGATACTTAAACACACGGAGGGGCCGGGCTTCAAACCGCCAGTTAGCAGACCACCGCTAAGCCACAGCTGATCCAACCTTCTCAGTACAATGCTCATAAAGAAGGAAAATACTGTGTCTAATATTAGAAAAGCACCGCACCAATTTACTACTGTTTAAGAGGCTGTTTGTGTTTCGACCTTTCTAATGAATTACCTTTTCAAGGGAAAGTGTGTTTTGTATAAACCAGGCTGTTTATGCAGGGCAAGGACACCTTTTATTTTTGTTTGTAGAAAAAAGGACAGAGGTCATGTAAAATCACTAAATCGTCAAATCATTTTTTTTTCTAAAAACGCCACAACTACATATTTGAGGGAGGGGCTGCAGAGTTTATTACACAATAAAATTGTGCTGACACGCTTCAAGTGATGTATGCTGGTAGTTAATATGCAGTTGGAAAATGCTTACAAATGACTTTGGGTTCCTGGTCTTAAAGAGAATAAAATGGACCCAGGGGGACAAAAAACTGCAATAAAAAGCAAGCAGGTTATGCACACAGGTGTCAAAATAAGATTATTAATATCGGTCTGAAAACAAGAATCCTTGGACTAGTTTTACTTTGACATTAAACAAAAGTAGTGAGGGAAAAAAATCACTAATTGCATTTCAGATCTGGCTTTGATGCGAGAATCTTTAAATCTTTGTTTCACGAGACATTTAACTGAATATTTTAGAACTTTTTGCAGGACGTATTTTATGCGACAAATGTGTAAATATTGAGAAAATTTGTGATGAATGAGAAGCAAATTTCTAGAAAACATTAATCATCACTAGAGATGGGCCAGAATACTAAGATGAAAGAAAATACTGACAATGAAATGTTGCGATATTTCGGTTGATGAAACTGACGTAATATTTAAAAGAAATCTGTTGATTTGTTATTGCAAATATAAAAGCTAACATTTACTGTATTTCTTTTATGTGGTGCAATTCAAACATCCACTCCTAGGTGGCAGCATTCTGGTGGAACAACAAGATCTTGCGAACACACTCGATTGGTCTTGGAAGTGTTTGACCTGAGTTTTCTCATTAATTTCAGTCTTAAATTTCAAAATATGGTCAGGCTTTTAGTATCGCGATAAATTGTATCGTATCGCCAGATTATTGCCAATACACACACCTGGTGAATATTTGTGTGTGTGATACATTTAAAAACTATATCACAACTACATCAACAGCAGTCTTTCCCCTACATGCTTCTATTGAATCACAGCACGTCCCAACTTCCATCAACAGATCTGTTGCAGTGGTTTGTATTTTGAACAAACAGCTTTTTCACATGGATGGATGAGTGCTAAGCAACCACAATGCTCATGGGCTAACAATAAACTTCTTAGAGGGATGAACACCAGACAAGCTCTGTCAGAAGTGACAAGGGTGGCTATGTAGAAATAGAGGGCAATCACAGAGGGAAGGGCCCAAAGAGAGTGCAGTAGAGAAGGGGAAGGGAAGCTCTCTAAAGAGCGGAGTAGTCAAGAGTTTCTCAAAGACAGACTGGGACGCTCCTGTTCTGGTAGAACTCTGGTCCACCATCATGGAAAGACACATGAAAAGTCTGAAGTGTCCTGAGCATGGTGTAGGCTCTGCTAGCCAACGATCCTTAAAAAACTGGAGTGACTAAAGCCTAATTTATACGTCTACGTCTACATGGGTGCGGACAGAGGCAACACAATTACGCAACAGCGCAAGGGCTCTCCGACAAGCTCACAGAAGCTGACAAAGACATGCCCAACTTTTTATCTATGTGTCAAAAAGTGACAGAGACTGCAAGCTTGTGATCAGTCAGGACGCCGCTTCCTTTAAGTTGGTCAACAGCACCACAACAGTCCCCTCGAAAAAATCAAAAGACATCTAGCGGCAAACGAAGCAAACTGAAGAACGCATGCGGAAAAATTCCTAAAATATTGAACGTTTCTTCACCCGTGGAGGGTGAATGGTATTCGTGAACAGAAATGATGGGAAACGCGGGTTTAGAGGTGGTGACCGCATGAAGTGGTGGACAAATTTGTCCCTGTTAAAAAGTCTCTGAAACATATAAACACAACATAAAGAAAATAGTAAATACACAATCATGGACCAGATACATGAGTGTAATGGTGACAGAATACCACAGAAAAGTGCTACGCCTTCTGTTGTCCTGGCTGGGAATTGCTTTGCAAAACTCCCCCGATGACGGAGAAGTCTGACACATCAATACGTGAGCTGATGGAGATGTACAGGGTGGGCCATTTATATGGATACACCTTAATAAAATGGATATGGTTGGTGATATAAACGCCCTGTTTGTGGCACATTAGTATTTGTGAGGGGGCAAACTTTTCAAGATGGGTGGTGACCATGGTGGCCATTTTGAAGTTGGCCATCTTGGATCCAACTTTTGTTTTTTCAATAGGAAGAGGGTCATGTGACACATCAAACTTATGTGGAATTTCATAAGAAAAAAACAATGTTGGATTTTGTAGGCTAACATCAGTGACCATTGAAGCTCCTTGGATAGAAGGGTGATGTGTGCTCTCTTAGACTGAAGACCACATGCACTGTTGAATTCTTGACTAACTACAAATACCAACACATGTTACCATTATGAAACTGACTGAGTTACCTTATTATTAAAGACAGAACTGTTGAAAAATAAAAAGGATGCATGATGAACTTAAGATTATTAAAGCCAACATTGTCTAACGTTTTACCAAACTCCTGGTTAATTACAAGACAGGTGTGTTATTTTTTTTTTAATCACAAAGAATGAATAATGTCTCAGTCACCAAAGCTACTGTTTTAGGCCAAGTTAAATCGAGCTATTCATTAACCACGTTAAACACTACAAAATGTACCTCATATTTATACGTTTTAGAAAACTAAAACATTCAAATGAATAGGAGTTGTATTCACCCGTTTCCCCGAGCTCGTACAGCGTAAAGCCATCGATCTGAAGGTATCCCTGGAAACGCTCTTTGTTCACCCACGACGACAAGCTCCCATCCTCGTACTCTGCAACACGGAGACAGGATCGTTGAAAATACAAAAACAAACCAGAGCAGCTTATCGAAATTCAGGGAACACAACCTGCCAATATCAAAAGCAAAGCAGAAGAGTGTATCGATGGCTGGACTGTTCAGAAGATCACAATGTTTACAGAGCGGACGCTCAACAGGGGGTGAAGAACAAGACAGGCTGAGCATCCACGGATGCAGGGCAGCTAAACAATCATCAGAGCGGTCTAAGAGGGCGTCTAGGATCATAAACAACACAAAGGTCTGCAGAGAAGAGAATCAGTGCAGAAATAAAGATAAAAAGCTACTTCATGTATATATTTTCCATTCATCTAACAAAAGGATGTCAAAAGTTACACATTTTCAGTCGCTTTTTTTTTTCTATTATTGATTTTGACTGCTATTATCCACGTTCACCTTAAAAAGCAGGAAAAAAAAGACTATTTTCCAGCTTTAGTCGATGTTATATGTATAATTTAACAGTTGCATCAGACACAACAAAAATCAAAGTGTGAGAAAATATCCTAAAAGAAATTAGAAGAATTTCAAGTTTCGTTACTGAATGTAAACCACATGATTTGGCTTCTGGAAGCAATATATATATATATATATATATATATATATATATATATATATATATATATATATATATATATAATAATTTTATAGCAGCACAGTGGAGACCGGCTACAGGATGCTTGTAATTAATGTCAAATGTAGCCGGGGCCTCATTATGACATGTTAATAGGTTATCACGACCTTTGCGCTTCCATTTAAGTAATTACAAGCACTCTGGTGACTTTTAACATGAATCCGCGGGGCCTCGAAGGCGCTGTGAGCACGATACCGAACATGACAACCTAAAACCTCCAACATGCTTTTAAATCCTCAAGGTTACAGTAGTATTAGAACGTGTTTTTCAGTGCTGCAGCTGCGTGAAGGCAGAGGGGGCTTGTTGTAAAGCCTGCTGAGTCAGTCGATCAAGCAGACATTCCAAAGACTTCTTTCCACAGAGGTTTTGGCTTTATAGACAGCATGCAGCTGCCCAACGTTTCCCCCAGAAGCACAACACGAGGAGAGCGGGGAGAGCCTGTACAGCCTGATGAAGCTCTCCTACACCGACTCAACTCGCTTCACCTTGAAACAAATTAGAGCTGCTCTCGTTCAGGGCGCGAGCCTCAGAACATTTCACGCTGCCCTACAGGAGCCTGTCAGCCAAGAGTTCACGCAGCGGGGGACGACCTGTGGAGATGAGGGGCAGGAGGGGGAGTGAAAACAGACAGGAGGATGATCTGGTGTCAGAGTGTGGAGCAGAGGTGAGAGGAAGCTCTGTCAGGAGGAAGGTTAATGGCATGGAAGACCTCCTAGGCTATGCAAATAGAAACAGAAGCTCCAGGAGAAACGTGGCTTCATCAAAGATACCTCAAACACAGAAGGCTGTATAATAATCAGACTGCATGATAGAAGCAGCTCTTTAACAGGTTAGGACTTCTCTTTAATCTGACTCTTCAGCTCTTATCCAATCAGACTTCACTAGAAAAACAGAAGTAGAAAAACAGCAGCATTTATTATTACTACGGATAGACTGGTATCGGGTTGATATTTGCCGTTTTTGTATATTGAAACGGCCAATATACCTCTTTGGTAGATTGGTTTTAAAGTCAGGCACGTCCACGGGCTGCTGCCGTTTTTAAATGTATATTTGCATTCCTGAAAAACATCTGCTTAAAGCACTAATGAAGAGTTTCTTCTCAGAGGACACCACCTAGAGGTGGAAAAATGTATTACACCTGAAGCCAAACGTCCTGCTTCTGTGATTACGGCCGACAGCAACACCTCTCGTTCTCACCTGAAGCCGGCCAACAGAGCTAAAAAACATGGTTTTACAATATGAAACTAAATCTTTATTCATAAATATATTTTTAGACTCATAAGACTTGTCTACAAGAAATTTAGCCAATTCTGCTTTAATCTGGACACTTCCACATGATTAACATCTGTATGCAAGCGGATGTTTACTGCTATTGGCTATAGTGCTTAATTCACATTGCATGCATTGGGCTCTAAGGGAATGGGGGCAGGCAAGAAAAACAAAAACACGAATGTATCGACAGATTATCATTTTTACCGATTTCTAATAAATCGCACGTAATTCCTGACCCCAAAATTCCACTACCTCCGCTCCACTCCGGCACGAACTCCGCAGCAAAATCGGTCCCGTTGTAGTCAATCAGAGCTGTTCCACTACTGCGGCCGTGCGGCGCAGTGCGCCGCCCACCGTTCCGCCAAAAATAGGATCTATTCTATTTTTGCCGGACGCCGGAGCACCTCCGCAGTAAATGGACAGAAATCACAACCGCCCAACAGGAAAAGGAGCAAGCACAACTTCCGTTATTTCACAATAAATCAATAAACAAAAAGCATTTTTTGTTTCATATGCACAGGTTTAACAACTTTTAACAACTATCAATGGCGGCTGAACTTTAAATGCACAAAAATAAGCCATAAATACAGTTTCCACTATCAAAGTAGTCACACTTTGTTGATCCAAACACTGCTGATCGCTCAACACAAATGATGGGCATATTAAACAGTTCGTTTCGATGCTTCTCCCACACAACGGGTGTTTGGATATAACTTCCGCATTCATTGCTCGGACTGTATAGCAAGATCTCGAAAATCCTGCGCATGCTTGTTTGCGCACCTCAGGTCTCCGCACCGGAGCGGAGCCGTTGTAGAGCGGGTACCAGTAAAAATTGAGTTGGAAGTGAGCGGCTGCGGAAGGCGGGGGCGGAACAGAGCGGAGGTAGTGGAATCTTGGGGTGAGAGGGGTAAAAATCCAGACTGATAAAGGCTCTAAAACTATTGTCAACCTGAATGTGGTTGTATCCACCTGTTCAATATTTAATATTTCAATTTTTGAATTTAAATACTGTGCAGTGCACAAAGTTGGTTAAATTTTGTGTTCAGAAAGGTTCATAAATACTGTCGTCCACTAATATTATTAGTGACATTTTAGCATGGAAATAAGAAAGAAAAAGCCCATATGTCGGCCATCGGCTGACCGTGACCTCTACGTATCGGTATCAGCATTAGAAAACCCCATATTAGCACATCTCTAATTAGTACCTTTATTTTCTGTGGTTTATTGTTTAGGATGACGGTGAATCATTTGCTGCAAACCCTCTGCACTAAACAATCACCTAATAAACTATTGTGCATGCTAGAGAAAATGAATGCATTGTGACATCATTTAAAACATGGTCTCTTATGTAAATTTTATTTATACCAGCCTTATAATGGATGACGACCACAGAAACAACTGTATGTTATTTGTTTTTTCCTTCTGCATCAAGCCAGGGACTGGAGCATCTTGGACGTTCATCCAGATTCAAATAAACACTGCTGGTGTGCATTTTACCTGAGAAACATCACTGTGTTGGGAGTGCGAGCTCAACTCATCGGTTAATCAGTCTCTGCTATTAGTGTGCAAAAATGCTCCTCCTCACAGCTGCTGCCTTCATGAACTCTTCCATAAAAGGAGCTAAACCGTTAAGCGCCGATGCAGATTACCAGAAAGCCTCATGTGGAGCAGCGAGCAGGTCCAATTCAGGATTCAACATGAGTTTACAGACGAATGAAGCAGTTCCCTCTAACACTCATCCTGATTATATTTTTGGTTTTGTATGAAACTACCATGTCGGGCAGCGTCTTCATCTGTAGACACATAATGATCGCTCAGCGCCCGAAGCACAATGAGAGTCCAGACCGGCACAGCAGTACAACACCGAGGATTTCAGTAATCAAATATGTATGAGCCTCGGTGCTGGACTTTATTTTTAATGCTATTGTTCAAAAAAAATAACAAAAAATCAAAAGAAAGAGAAGTGCATGAGTGTAATCAAAGCTAAAAACAGCAATGTGTCAAATATGCCTATACACAAAGGGAGAGGTGGCGTCTGGATGGAGCGGCTCTGCTCAGCGGGATGTTTCCTTTAAAAATACACGACACAAACAGTACGTGTGAATTGAATTTCTAATATTTGAATCTGCTTCTTCTCAAGGTGCAAAAGCAGACGCCAGGGGAAAAACACAATGAACGCTGTTTTGCATTTTCTGCAGAGTTAAAAGCCAGATGAGAAAATAAAAACTAGAAGCCATGCAGGGTGGCATCCACTGGCTGGAATAACACTTCATATCACGTGCAAACATGTCTAGGAGGTTTAAGCAAATAACGCTTGATAACAAAGTTTCTGAGAGCATCATGCAAAGCGAGGGGAGCAGGAAGCCACACGAGGCGGCTCCGACTCATTTATTCTCCACCTGGACGCCGACAGACTGATCTACAGGAGCTGCATCTCTCCGCTCCGCTTAGTGTTTTCTTATTAAAACATTTCTTTAAAAAACTGAAAGAAGGAGGAAAGAAAGGCCGAGCCATTTCACCGTCTTCCACAAGTTTCGTATGCCGTAACCATGGCGACGCCAGACACTCGCCACAGCCTCTGCATCAGGGTCCTGGGGGAGTCGGCGGAGTGTGGCATTTTTGTCGTCAGTGTCAGCTGCGGCGAGCCACTGCTGCTGCGGTTCTGGAGCACGAAGCCCGCCTTCTGCAACGGTCAGGTGGAGCAGATGTGTGTGACGTTTAAGGTGGCGGCGGAGATGGATTTTCTTCTACAGGTGATAAACTGTGCGCCTAACCTTCCCAACAGCTACTACTGGGGCTCGTTTGTGTTGGCGCTGTGCCTCGACGCTCTCCCCGTCCAGTTCTGGCTCCTAGCTGAGACCCAATGCTGCATCGAGTTACAAAACCTTATAGAAAATTGTGGAAAAATAACTCTGCTGCAAGAGATTTAAACTTCTTTTATCAAACATGATTATTTCTTCAGACTTACTGCTTTTATTTCAGGTCTCATCTATTTTTGTTCTGAAACCTTGGTCTCCCACGCCTACTCAGAGCAGTTCATGCATGTCAGCCCAGAGACCAAACCACTACAACAGCACTGACCTAACCACACTGCTATAAAAGTGGACAGAGCTTCTGGCTGCTGTGTGACGAGCCGAGAGCAGCATGAGTCAGTGAGGTGAGAAAGAAGAAAAGGAAAAACTCACCATCGTAGGTAAAATGGCCGCCATCTTTAAAGACAACAACCGTAGGAAGCTCCGATAACGACACGGACTGTTGAAGACACATGAAATTAATTAATGTGGAGTCGGTTTTGTAGCTACTAGCAACCAAATGTCTCCATCCACCAATCATTTCTTTCCATTTTATTTTCAAGAAGCCAGATTTTACTTTAATCTCCTCAAGTGGAATTCTGAAAGCATTTTAAAGTTTTTCTTGTGCCTTAAACCAGCTTGTGTCGACACTTCTCATAAAACTAAACATAAACACATGGCATTTTAGTTGGAACAAAAGTTCCAGTTTTAGCTGTTTGACCTGCAAATACTAGTCTGCTGTCCCTGACAAACTCACCTCTAACGAGTAAACAGCCAGTCAGATCCTGTTCATCTGCTGTTCTTCACTTACTCCGTTTTTCTTGAGAATTTTAACATCTATAAACAAACTAACAATTTATGTGCTAATAAAATTAGTCTAAACCATTTTTTGATGGAAAAAAATACATTTTAGTGTTTAAAATGTTGTGTTTGTGTCATCTTATAGAATTTTTGCACATGCAAGTTGTTATGGCCACCAGTCTGGCCTGTGGTGATTAGGCAGACACTGCCCCTCCTCCTCCTCCTCTCCTCCAGGCTGCTGAGGAGCACAGCTGAGCTGAATCTGACCACCGACACCTGGGATAAAAAGGCTGTGGCTTCAGCAGTCTGGGAGGCACCAGTGCAGGAGTTCTGCTGCCCTCCAGACCTCGGTTTGGTTTAACCCCCTTCGATTTGATGACTTTAACTCTTTAAGGTTAACTCTAAGTTTGATGAGTTTTTTAAACATAAAAGGTTAAAACTCTGAGCTTATCCAGAAGGATCTTGTAGTGAGGGTATTCCCTCTTTGAGATCACCGTAGTTACTGAGTTATGATCTTACTGATCTCTGGTTTGGGTATTTTAAAGGTCAACTATGTTCTGGTTTTAAGACTTTTATCAACTTAGTAGTGTTTTAAAAAGCCTTCAGTTTTGGTAAAACTTAAGTTTCAACCAGGTGTTTTGTTTGTTTGTTGTCTTTCAGTGTTTACCTTTTTGAGAATTTTTTTGGTTTGGTATCATTTTAATAATGCTTACCATCTGTGTGCACTCTTGTTTTTAAACCTTCTGACGATTAAACACATTTAAGTCCACTATCATGTTTCTTATATTACCCCCCCCCCCCCCCCCCCCCACACACACACACACACACACACACCTTTACATTTTTAACACCTCCTGTCGAGGACGTAACGCATAAAATAAATGTAAATAAGTTGTTTACTTGCAGCAAAATACCTAAAAATAAAAAGTATTACCAACGACTGAAACTGTTGTTGCCTGTGTGAGTTTGTCTGTTTCATTAATAAACTACGAGGCTAATCTGAGTGAAACCTTCAGAGGAACCACTGGAGGTTGATTAACACGAGAAATAACATTTTAGTAAAATGATGCCGGTTTCATAGATTAAACAGCTGAAATGGTATGTATTAGTAGTTGAGAATCATTTTTAACACTTTCTTTATAAACGTTTTGAGTTCATAAGTCAGCAAAAAACAATCAAGGTTTTACCAGGCATTAAATCTGAAATTTAGAGAAAAAAGTCAGATGGCGATCAGCCTAATCGATGATTGATCAATTCAAAATTAAAAATAATAAAACCTTTTTTGGGGGTCTGTGAATGCACCATTACAAAGCAACAATAAAATAAAAAACTCACGTTTGTCCCAAACAGTAAACACACCATTTTTAAGAGCTACATCATGCTAGTAACATGCTTCCAGCAATAATAGCTTTCATGTTATTCCAGATTTTCTAATTGTTCTAGATTTTTACATAATATGCCTTTATATTTCTGTCTTTGAGCTGGAATGAGTTAAAATCAGCTTCAGCAGGTCAGAGCGCTGTGTGAGTCAAATCGGTACCTGCCCTGAAAACCAGAATCGATGCATCTCTGGTAAATATTAAGGAAAAAGTTGAAATGAGCTGAATTTTATAGAAAAACTATAGTTTAGTGAAATTAAAAGATCAAAGGAACATTTGGCTTCTTGGAAGAAAAATAATAAAAATGAGTTAGTTCAGGATCTTTGCACAGCACTGCAGCAGTGATGTAATTCACTCAGTATTGAGTTGAAAAGCATATAAATATCTCCCAGATGTACAATATTCAAGAGTACGGTACTATTTGAGGGTAGAAACATAAAAGAATGGGATTATCTGAAGACCTACCTCTGGTAAGGCCTCCTCTGAGGCAGAGAAGAAGTAAGTGTAAACAATCAGCTCCGATGCTACATCGTTGTACTTCTCCTGCAATGTTTAAACATATGTTTTTCTGCATAAATCAGAACACAGGTTGGTGCTTTTTGTGCTCTTACACTCAGCTACGATTCACGGCTGGGGGGGAAAAGCGCTGCTTACTTTGAGTGGAGAATCTGCACCGACGTACACAAACAGAACGTCGTGTCGTTTCATCATGTGTTCAAACATCTGCTTGCTGGGCAGAGCGCGAACCGCCGGTCTGAAAGAAAATAAAAGAAATATAAAACAAAATCCAGTTCACAACAAACATGATCCATTTATAAGGTGGGTTTTTTTGTGTGCTGATGGCGCCACCCGGTGGAGTGTTAGAGTATCTCCTACTCGGACTTGAGGAATCAAAGCCAAGCTTTTGATCATCCCTCTTGACATGGATCGGCTCGATTCCCCTCCAGGAGGAGAAAATCTGTCGGGTTTAGCTGATAGAGCGGCTTAAAGAGGAGCATCAGAGAAGAGCAGAAACACATGGGGCTGTGGAACAAATAAGGCCAGGGCTGCTTAAGCCGGCTTGGACGACTTTCATCACTTCCTTTGAAACGAGGGAAGTTCTGCTGAGTTTTTAGTTTCGGGTCATTTTGTGAGTCTGGGACTTACCCCGCCACCCTGTTGGCAAACTCCACGATATCATCTTTTGTTCTTGGTCCCTTGTAGCTGAAGGCGAGGTCACCCTTTAATCTGAACAGTGGAGACGAACACAAAACAAAACTGAGATGACATTTCTTCTTTGTTCTGCTACAATAGACTAAAAATTATCTAATAATTGCACAAAATAATAAAATAAGACATTTTCATATTATATTAATTTAGAGGGATTTCAAAGTTTTGAATTTATCATAAGGTTATGATATTTTGGAGATTAAGGTGGAAGCAAAAGACTATAAACTCTGAATTGAGGCTGTTCCAGAGTAATACATTAATTATAACTTTTAGACGTGGGACTACATTACGACAAAGCACTGTTGTAAGCCGCCGCTGCATGGCGCATGGATATAATACAGCCAATTTACGGCCAACGTTGGTCGATAATACTGGTAGAGCAATAATATCGGACATCCCTCAGTAAAATGGTAAAATTCCTCCAACGAGATTTCTGGGTTTGTCAGAATCTAGTCTATCACGAAGTTTGAACCCCTTCAATGCCACTTTTAGGTATTTAAGTCTCACTGCAGCATGTAAAAAAGGAAGAAAAACACAAAAGATTGATTTTTCTCCATCCTTTTAAACCTGTTTGATGTGAAATGGAGTTTAGGATTAGCTGCAAGTTAGAAAAAAGCACAAAAAACGAGTAACTTTTAGTAACTTCAAAGTGTTTCAGCTCAAACTGTTTCATTTGGCTCTGATTAAATCCATCAGAAGAATCAGATGTCCTGAAGGTTCTGTGTGGGACTGAGAGGTGGGAGGAGAGGACGTGTTTTAAGAAGCAGCGTGTTCTCCTGCTGGTGGGGGCCATCGGAGCGTCTGGCTGGCACCAGAACTCTCCACACGCTGTGACATTTGAACGAAGCTCAGCTGGTAATAAAGGCCGTGATGAACTCCCACACATTGATCTGATGGCGTGACAGAGCTGGCCGACTCATGTCTGACTTTAGTTCCTGCTTGATGTAGCAGAAATCAAAACTCGTCACAGCAGAATGTCCCGTTAATTCATTCATGAGGTGAGATCTGATGCAGCTGATGGAAACCTTTTGTTTTGATTTTAGAAGTTTTAGACGTTTTTAAGGCTGATAAGAATGCTGATGTTTAGGAAGCCGGACAGTTGACTGTGGATACAAAAAAACTTTTTTTTTTTTTTTTGCTGAACCCTTTAATGTCCACAGCACAAAACCGTAATAGGGAGCCCAAGTCTCTTCCCTTTACGGTCGGCTCATGGGTCCCCGAAAGAACGAAAAAATGAATGCAAGTCAACAGGGCTAAAAGAGCCATTTTCTAATCCGCTTTGCCCTACGCCCTGGATCGCAAATGTTGTACTGCTATTTAAATGAAAAGTATTGATGAGTGTTTTGACCATGCCTGTCACATACTTTGGGATTTATCAGCTTGTAAAAGTTCGTAAATAGCATGACAAACTAGAAATCAGCACGTCGCATATGTGACGTCACCACACAATCTCCTCTCCCCAGCGTAGCTGCTACTTACCAAATGACCAGATTTATGGTGGTTCTTTCCTCCTGTGGGAAGGATTTAAAGTTTGCTGAACTTAAAGCCATTTTTCCTCTGTTTTTCTCCGTGTCTGGTTTGATGACGTCACTTTCTTGAAGCGCATTTGTAGTCCTGGACTTATTTTCACACAAAACCTAAAATAACGTTTCACCCCATTCGAAAATAAGCACGTTCTTGGTATCAAAATGTATCTTAAAATTTTCAAGGACATCATATGTGAAATCCATGGCACAAAACAAGCTGAATTAGAAAATAGCGTCTTTAGCCCCGTTGACTTGCATTAATTTTTTCGTTGTTCCGGTGACCCATGATCCGGAGTAGATGGGAGTGACTATATCATTATTTTTACAGCTGATTCACACATACGCTGTACTTCAATTCGAATGATAAATAATTATGGCTAGGTCTGTTACGTAATTTGAGATTAATTAGCTTGTATAATTTGGTAATAAAAACATTACAAATCAGACATCGCATTTATGACATCTGCAGAATCTCTTTTCCTTGTTTAGTTTGATAACGTCAGCTTGGTTGGACGAACATTTGTAGTCCGCAATGTCTTTTCACATAAAATCTAAAATAACTTTTGCCGGCTGCCGAAAATACTTGACTTGTACTTTACTTCAAACTAACATGAAAAAAAATTTTTTATACAACACAACTCGACACAAAAGCAATCAACTAATAAAGTCTGAAAAGGAGTAGTTAGAAGTAAAACTTGTACATTCCTACCCCCTTCTCAGTTATTCTTATCAACTTATCTCAAAAACAAAATTTTAAAATTAAGAAACAAATCTATATAAAAATAACAATAATACAGAGTAATAAATTGATTAAACATACTCAACAATCAACTTCTTTTATTACTCCATTTAACCCAGCTCATCAACGTAATTATCCAATTGATGTTTTTGCAGCTCTTATTAAATTGATTTACCTTTACACATTTTTTCAAATCTTCACTCAAATTGTTTCATAAATCAACCCCACATATTGTTGTACACATACTCCTCTTTGTTGTCCGAACACTCCGTTTTTTGAAGTTTAATGCCCCTCTTAAATTGTACCCATTGTCTTTATCATTAAACATTTTCTGTATATTACATGGAAGTAATTTATTTCTTGCCCTAAACATGATTACTGCAGTTTTAAACTTTATCAGATTAAACAATTTTAACACTTGTAATTTTAAAAACAGTGTTGTTGTGTGTTCCCAATATCCCACATTATATACTATCCTTATTGCTCGTTTTTGCAGTATGGATTGGAATTGCAGATTACGCGCAAACTATGTCTAAAATTCACGGACATAATATGTTAACTCCATGGCACGTATCAAATGAGATCAGAAAATAACTTAACTGTCCATTGACTCCCATTCATCTTTTGGCAGTACGGGACCTGTGGATCTAAAGTAGATGGGCATGACTTAAGCTCTGCATATTGCATATGAACTTTGTTGGGGTTCAAAAAGGCCCAGGAGCCCCGATAAATCAGACAAATTTAATTCCATATTAAAGTGGAAAGACAGCATTGCCCCAACCACCCAGCCAGGACATGAATATTAAATGAGCTAGGTGCTGATTTGCTGCCTTACCCTAACGACTCTATAGTAGAGCTGGGCAATAAATCAAAAATGTATTGTTATCGAAATTTCTGACTCTTAGAGATTATTTTTCCCATGTCAACTGAATTGAAAAGTTGTGTGTTGGTTGGGAACATTCATGTCTGCACCACCTTGAGTCAAGTAAAGACTCAACGTAATACACGTGACAGCCCCATCTAGTGGACAACTTTTGTTCTGCAGTTATCGTCCATTTATCGTTAGAGGTGAAATTATCAATATATCATGATATTGATTTTAGGCCATATCACCCAGCCCATAGAGAGCCTAGGTCACTTCTGCATCATGGGTCCCCTGAAGAACGAAAACTGAATGCAAGTCAACGGGGCTAAAAATGCTTTTTTCTAATTGCGCTTGTTTTGTGCCATGGATTTCCCATATGATGTCCGTGAATTTCAAAGATACATTTTGATATCAAGAACTCACTTATTTTTTAACAGGGGCAAGCTTTATTTTAGGTTTGGTGTGTAATTAAGTCCAGGACTACAAATTTGACTAATTTGTAGTCATGCTAATTACGAACTTTTACAAGCTGATAAATCTCAAAGTACGTGACAGGCATTGTCAAAACACCCATCGTTAGGTTTCATTCAAATTACTGTACAACATATGTGTGATCCAGGGCGTAAGGCAAAGCAGATTAGAAAATAGCTTTTAGCCTCATTGACTTGCATTCATTTTTTCATTCTTCCCGGGATCCATGAACCGACCAGAAAGGGAGGAGACTTAGGCTCCCTATGTCTGCCTGAAACTAGTAACTCTGTATTCTGTGTGATTGTGTGTGTGTGTAGTGTGTGGAGGGAGCCACAAACAAGGAATTGACTGACGGGCCAGCGGATGACCATGGGGTAGGGCAGTGGGAGTGCAGACAAGCAAGCTAAGAGAGATTCAGGCAAGTTGTTGTGTTTGTAGACGAACAAGGAGGACAAGGACGATGATCTGGGGATGTATCTGATATTTAAGGTGAGGGATGCTCAGGACGTCAGCAGTAGCTCGTGCTAGCATTAACGATAGCTCAGGCTAGCTTTGTTCTGCGGTCAGCATTACCATTTATACATTGCCGACGCTGAACTGTGTTGTGATATACTAACATAAGGGTGTGTGTCTGCCCATCATGTGTTAAACCTGCTTTTCTCAGAACAAACCATTCTCTGTGGTTGTTACAGCATTACTAAGCAGGCTGCAGATGGCACAGACTCTTCGGTATGCTACATTAGGCACCCCAAGCTGCCTTTATTCAACAACAAGGTAAAGTGGTTTTAAATTCTAGGACTACTTTAAATTGTGCATAGAGGCAGGACTCCCATATTGCATTTTCAGTTGTAAATCTCCTTAAGAGCTGTCTGCAGGTTGTTGTAAGTTTGTGCTAATCAGTTAAAAGTCCTAATTAAACACACATGCACATCACACTGCAGCTTTTACAGTTACATTATTACAGTTACATTATTCCCTAAGTCCACTTGAATGCCCTGGTTTTGGTTTTCTGGGGATTACAGGGACAAAGACATGCATGCATCAAATAACCTTTAGACTGTTTTGTCCCCAACAGGTCTGTTAAGTCTTATGGTCAAGGCCTGTTTCTCCAGCGTGTTTTGACCTAATTCCCTGTGTTTTAATTATTTTTTATTCTTATTTTACTTTATTATTGTGAATGATTAGTGTGTTTTTATTTAAGAAGGTGCTATGAAAATAATTATTTACTCACTTAGACCACCAGATCAAATTAAAGCTAAATGCATTAACTTCCACAATCTGACATTTCATTAAAAAGGAAATGGATCCTTTTTACATTTTGCTGCTTAAAGAAACTTGTTGAAGGCGTTTTTGGTTTTGTTTATATTTATAGTTGAGAAAGTGACTCAAAAGTAATAAAACAGACATTAATCTAAGCCAACTTTCACTCATTACAAGTGAGTTTGTGCTTCTGTTCTGATGAGTCTGTACCTAAAAAAAAGCTAATTTATCACAAAAAAATCTGTTGAATCTAAATGATTGCACTTGTAGTGGAAATAGTAAAACAAATGACTTTTCCTAATTGAGTTCCAGCTGAGGAAGGTGGTCGTGTCACGTTCTTCCAACAAGCAGCATGCATTAAAGATTGCCAAGGTTGCATCAGCCCGCAGGGCCTAATGAGCTCGGGGGGAGAAACAAACTCTAAATCAACTCTCCTTGTGTCATCAGGGGAGGCAGCTCATGTTCTTCTATGGATGTTTCATCACTTTCTTGGTTTAATGTTATGAGCCCTGCTGTGATCCTGTGGCAGTTTCCCAAATGAGCTTGATGGAACTGATGTGGGAGCCCATTATGGCGTTGAGCTGACAAATGGTTTCGATTCAGACACATTGAAGGAAACTCGGCTCATTTTTCTCAAGTCAACATGAGTTTGGTCATCAAGCAGCTGGTGTCTACAAAAACTTGTGCATTTTAAGAAGAAAGTCATCTGAACTTCAAGAAATGATTTATAATCCAGAGGAGACACTGAAAACTGAAATAACTACATGGAGAATCTAAAGCATAAAAGCAACTGAGCAGCTACTCTTACGTTCTTTTGAAAGTTTTTCCGCAATCAACCCAAAAGAGCCAAATCTAATCAAATTGAAGTTTAAAATGTGTGAACAGAGTTTGTCCGTTATTATGCCACAAGGAAAACACAACAACACCTCGTTCCCTCCTGAATACAGATGCATCTCCACAGGCCAGGCCTTGAGGGACGAAACATAACAACAAGCATAAAGGATGACACCGAAGACACAACATTAACGTAAGAGAAAAAAATAAACTATTGGACAGCAACTGAAACAAAATCATAACTAGGGATGTCCCGATCAGGTTTTTTTGCCCTCGAGTCCGAGTCGTTTGATTTTGAGAATCTGCTGATACCGAGTCCCTATCCGATACTTTCGATACATAAAAAAATAAGAAAAGGAAGAAACTGTTCCAGAATGTTCCTTATGTTTTATTTAATTACCTTTTTATTTTTATTTTTAAGAACAGATCACTTCTGTGAGGTAGCTTGAACAATCAAGTAATAAATAAACTCTTCACTTTTGGACTTTATTGCAAGTATAAAAAGTCTAATATAAAAACAGATAGCACCTCAACTTCAAATACCTGGCAGGGGGCTATTTTGCCTCGGCCCCCAAAATGCTTAGATACGTCCCTGGGCATGGGATGGAGTTTTGAAGATGATCTGAATTGTATCAACTATATAAATACTACATGCTGAAAAATTATTGCTTTATACAGGTACAAACGTACAGTGGGATCAATCTACCTACATTTTATTTTTTTAAGAACTTTGTTTTGTTTTCTTGGTTTTTATTTTCCTGTCTTCCTGTCCGTCTCTGAACTTTCTGCATCTCCCAGTCCTCCAGAAAAACTGCTGTCTGCTTCCTTCTTTTTCACCTCACAAGTAACTTTTTAACTAGCAGATCAAAATGATCTATTGACCGCAAAAAAAGCGGAGTCTGCGCTGCCCGGCTGCGCGTCCACACGTCATGCTCAAACACAGACAGAACTTACCAGAGAGAAAATGGCATCAGGGGAGCCTGACAGCCTTTAAGGAGAACCATGTTGCTCTCCTGTAATCTGAACCCAGTATCCGAGTCCGGATCGGGGCTTGGATCGGGAAGTAAAGCCCGAGTCCCGATCGAGTCTGAAACCACGTGATCGGAGCCGATTTCCGATCATGTGATCGGATCGGGACATCCCTAATTATAACACAACTAAATCAAAAATCCTCCAGAAAATGTTTCCTAAAGGAGGTTTCCTCTCCACTGTTGCCACATACATGTGAAAACGTTTAAGCCACACCTGTCAAATTGGCAGATGTGGGAGTGTCTCATGCAGGTCATTTTTGAACCTTCGCCTTCGTCTTCGTCTTCCTCCGCTTATCCGGGTCCGGGTCGCGGGGGCAGCATCCCAATTAGGGAGCTCCAGGCCGTCCTCTCCCCGGCCTTGTCCACCAGCTCCTCCGGCAGGACCCCAAGGCGTTCCCGGACCAGATTGGAGATGTAACCTCTCCAACGTGTCCTGGGTCGACCCGGGGGCCTTCTGCCGGCAGGACATGCCCGAAACACCTCCCCGGGGAGGCGTCCAGGAGGCATCCTGACCAGATGCCCAAACCACCTCAACTGGCTCCTTTCGATCCGGAGGAGCAGCGGTTCTACTCCGAGTCCCTCCCGAATGTCCGAGCTCCTCACCCTATCTCTAAGGCTGAGCCCGGCCACCCTACGGAGGAAACTCATTTTGGCCGCTTGTATCCGCGATCTCGTTCTTTCGGTCATTACCCAAAGCTCATGACCATAGGTGAGGATTGGGACGTAGATCGACCGGTAAATCGAGAGCCTGGCTTTCTGGCTCAGCTCCCTCTTCCCCACGACAGATCGGCTCAGCGTCCGCATCACTGCAGACGCCGAACCAATCCGCCTGTTGATCTCCCGATCCCTCCTACCCTCACTCGTGAACAAGACCCCGAGATACTTAAACTCCTCCACTTGAGGTAGGACCTCTCCCCCGACCCGGAGGTGGCAAGCCACCCTTTTCCGGTCGAGAACCATGGTCTCAGATTTGGAGGTGCTGATCCTCATCCCAGCCGCTTCACATTCGGCCGTGAACCTACCCAGCAAGAGCTGAAGGTCAGAGCTGGATGAAGCTAGGAGGACCACATCATCCGCAAAAAGCAGAGACGAGATTCTCCTGCCACCAAACTCGACACACTCCACACCACGGCTGCGTCTAGAAATTCTGTCCATAAAAGTGATGAACAGAACCGGTGACAAAGGGCAGCCCTGGCGGACTCCAACCCTCACTGGGAACAGGTCCGACTTACTACCGGCTATGCGGAACAAACTCACGCTTCTCTGGTAAAGGGACTGAATGGCCCTTAACAGAAAGCCACCCACCCCATACTCCTGGAGCGTCCCCCACAGGGTGCCCCTGGGGACACGGTCATAAGCCTTCTCCAAATCCACACAGCACATGTGGATTGGTTGGGCAAACTCCCATGCCCCCTCCATCACCCTTGCAAGGGTATAGAGCTGGTCCACAGTTCCACGACCAGGACGAAAACCACATTGCTCCTCCTCTATCTGAGATTCAACTATCGATCGGACCCTCCTCTCCAGTACCTTGGCGTAGACCTTTCCAGGGAGGCTGAGGAGTGTGATCACCCTATAGTTGGAACACACCCTCAGGTCACCCTTCTTAAAGATGGGGACCACCACCCCGGTCTGCCACTCCCTAGGAACTGCCCCCGATGACCACGCAATGTTGTAGAGACGTGTCAACCATGACAGCCCTACAACATCCATAGCCTTGAGATACCCAGGACGAACCTCATCCGCCCCCGGGGCTCCGCCGCTGTGTAGTTGTTTGACTACCTCAGCAACTTCTGCCCCCGAGATCGGACAGTCCATCCCCAGGCCTCCCAGCTCTGGTTCCTCCTCGGAATGCGCATTGGTGGGATTGAGGAGCTCCTCAAAGTATTCCTTCCACCGTCCGACTATAGCCTCAGTTGACGTCAGCAGCTCCCCATCCCCACTGTAAACAGTGTGAGCGAGTTGCTGCCTTCCTCTCCTGAGGCGCCGGACAGTTTGCCAGAACCTCTTTGGAGCCGATCGATAGTCTTTCTCCATGGCCTCACCAAACTCCTCCCACGCCCGAGATTTTGCCTCGGCAACTGCCACTGCTGCACCCCGCTTGGCTACATTTTTGAACCACGTAGCACAATGTCCTCATGGCCTTCAGAGTTGTATGTATTCAAACGTGGGTTTTGTAGTGACCTCTGACTAGGGCTGGGCAAAAAAATCCCATGTCAATAAATTTGATAATAAAAAAATGAAAAGATGCGTGTAGGTTGGCAACATTCAAGTCCCTTTAAGAAGCTGTACCACCTTGAGTCACCAAGAAGGATCTCTTAATAGATCATTGGAAAAAAAATGTCTGCGTCAGCCAGGGACTCAGAACAAATTCTCAACAGTCGGCAGTTTGTGGTTTTCAGGAAGTTTATTTTATTTTGACAAGAGAAGAGAAGAAGCACGTCGGTCCGACGCACAATATTAAAACACAACGGTAATGTCCGACGTGCTATCACAAACACTCCACAACAGCGGCTCAAAGCAATCTGCTGGGTTTCTTTTTAGGAAACTTTTAACTAATTGGAATGACGAACTGATAGGTAGGTTCAATTGGAATGTTTACTTTATAAAGTGCCTTGGGATGACTCTTGTTGTGAGTTGGTGCTATATAAATAAAAGGGAATTAAGTTTGTATGTTTATCCAGCTCAAATGCAAGTATTAAATCAATCAATTAAACTGAGAAATGATGGCATTAGCGCTGCTGTAGACAAATTCTGAAACCAACATTAATCATCATCTCACATGGCCTGTTAGAACTTGGGTGTATGTGCTGTGAACTATTCTCATTAAATTTTATATCAAGATCTGTAAAATTGACAGAATTGTGGTTATTTGTTTGTTTTCTGTGGTTTCTATTGGCTTTGGCAGCCATCTTGAATTATTAATTAATGGTAAACAAACATCCAGTTTTCTGAGAAGTTCATTAAAATCCCACAAGTGGTTCATGAGATAATTCAATAACAAACAAGCACACACATATAGGCCTTTTCCAACAGCACTACTCAGCGCGAGTCAGAGGAAGGAGTTCGTTTTGGCCGCCTTTTCTAACAACACGGTTCTGTATTTTCCCCCTACTTTTCAGTCCCTGCTCCGTTGTGGTTCCAAGGGCTAAAGCTGGGCCGGCATCACGACTATCAACTGCTGATTGGCTACGGAGCGGAGTCACTGGTTGCACCAGAGCTTTCTGGCTGCTGCCTCATAACCTGCAGCCAATTCCTGGTTCAGAGTCTGACAAAAAGCAATAAAACTGAGCAGAATGTTCAACATCACCACCATTTTTTGTCAAGTTGTGGTTCACCTCATATGGAACTAGGATTGGGACAATATTACATGTAACTTGTACCAAGCGTTGTAACCTGTAACGTGTTTTATAACTGTAACTTTCATTTTGTAGCACGTAATTCTTGTTTTGTAACACAAAACTTCCATTTTGTAACTTGTAATTCTTGTTTTGTAACACAAAACTTCAATTTTGTAACTTGTAATTCTTGTTTTGTAACACAAAACTTCAATTTTGTAACTTGTAACTCTTGTTTTGTAACATGTAACATGAAACTTTTATTTTGTAACTTGCAGAAATTAATCAATGTACAAGTTTGAAATCACAACTCCAGGGTTTCCCCCAGAAAATGAGTTAAGCCTGGCGCCATTGGCCATGGGGGGGGGGGGGGGGGGGGGGTCGCGTGCACCGTTCCACAGCGCTCCTCTGTGAGAGCGAGGGTAGGGGTGGGGTGGTTGCACACATTCTGCGATGGAGGGCTCTAGTTTTGCTGCACCGTTCGTGTCAGCGGACACGGTAGGGTCGGGGAGGGGAGCCCTGCAACTCTGAAAACACACATTTCAGTCTACAGTTACAAAACTTAAGTCTACAAGTACAAAAAATGTTGTTCCAATTCTAGCTTCCTTCCCAACGAACCAAGGACAGGCTTTGTCTGACCAGCCAATCGCGAGTCTTGGAAGCAAGCTAGAATTGGGACAAAATGTTTTGTACTTGTAGACAGATTTGTAATTTGAAAGTTGTGATTTGAAACTTGTACACTGATTTTTTTCTGAAAGTTACTAAAAAAAGGTGTCATGTTACATACCAAAGTTACATGTTACAAAATGAGATATACATGCTCCAAAAATAACTTACCTGTTACAAAATTAAAGTTACGTGTTACAAAACGTGAATTACATGCTACAAGACAAAAAGTCACAGTTACAAAACATGTTGCAAGTTACACATTTTAGTACAAGTTAAATGTAATATTGTCCCAATCCTAGTTCCATAACCTCACACCTTTTATTAATCGCCTCATGCTATTTTGTCTCGAGTAAATATTCCTCCCCCCTTCCCCATGGCTATGAGGGGCGCACTCACTTTCTGTCCCGGAGCTGGCAGGGAAAACCAACAGAATTAGGCTGAGTTAACCCATGCTGTTCTGAGTACTGCTGTTGAAATAATGGCTATAGAGACAGAAATATTATGGCCCACCTAGTTAAATTAGTCACCACAAGCATGAAAACGATAAAAAAAACTCACAACTTTATGGTGGGGTAACCGCGGACACCAAACTCTGACGCCATTCCTGTCACAACAAAACAAAAAATAGCATCTCAGGCAAAAAGATTTTTTCTTTGATTTAAATACATGCATCACCTTTTTATGACTTAATTAATATTTGTCGTTCTCAGATATACAACATATTTTACATTATTTTTTCTCATTGTTGGAAAAAAATGACTTTAAGGTAGCATTTATTAGATTTAATACATTCACTGTTTTCGCCACAACCTTGGTGTTAAAGTAGTTTTCTGGAGTTTTCTACTTTCAGAAATGATGTATGATTTTTCATTAATCTGTAAAAGTGATTGTCTCATCATGTACTGTGATATAATGTAAGCAATACATCTTTTTTTTTTTTTTTTTTGCTAAGCACGCCCCCTGCCCTGCTGAGATCCATGCAATAGGAAACTGAGCGCCGACCAGAACTAACCAATAGCGTTAGACTACCGCTCATGTGCTTCTAATTTAAGGAATACCTCAGCTGATGCAGAGCTGATGAACTTTTCACGGACAAGTAAATCTCAAAAATATAAATATATGAGAACACAACATGACATGAGAACAATACTTGTAAAACAACGTGTTTTAGTTCCGTTTGTTGGCTACAGAAGCACATAAATAAACAAGTTGCCATCTTAAAAAACGGATAGAGATCATTTGTGTGATATGCTTGTAGATGGTGCCATCGGATAAGAGAAATACTCCGGAAAGAGACTTTAAATTATGTAATAACTGAAATTATATCTTCATTCATGGCTACAGTGATGCTATTTTAATTATGTAAATCACAAGCTTTTGTTCCTAGAAAACTAAAAAATAACCACATCTTTGATGAACGAGATGAAACCGATGATGATTCGCTCACCTGAGTAAGCGGTAGCATCCATCTTACCGACACGAACTGGCGACCCAGAGCTCTTCAGCTCCGCTCCCACGTCAAACCAGATTGGCTCTAGTTTTTTACAATAACCGCACCACGGAGCGTAGAACTGGAAAAGACAAAAAATGTTTACTTGTTTGATCTTTAATCATTCAGATAAAATTACACTGACCTGACTGTTTTGACAAGCTGAACATTTTCAAGTATTTAAAGTATTTCCACTTTCAACCAGTAGGTGGGAAAAGTGGGGAAACTTAGTTAATGTCACTTTAATAATCCTTGCAATTTGCAGAACACATGAAAGACTTCTTAATAACAGAAGTCCCCCAGCAGCTCAAAACAGCTGTGAAAGCTACTTTTTCCTGTGTTGTGCTGAGACGCTAACTCTGATGCAAACCCCTTCAAGCCACCAAAGCTTTGGGATGCATGCATGACTTCTCATCGATTATTTGCTAACACAGAGGACAGTCAGCAAGCCCTCCCTTACTGGATCCCAACCAGACGGCCACCACTTCCGCTGAGGATGATCCAGACAGTGGAGGGCAGAATAGGGGATAAACCACAGCTCAACGGGCTCAGATCACTTTGTGTTTGTGTGATCATGTGTGTGTGATACCAGACTTACATCAACCAGCCAGATGTCATTCACTCTAGTGTCTTTGAATCTATAACAGTTAAAAAAAATTACATTTCATTTTGAATAACGATACAAATCTTAACACTTTTTGACAGTTAATATAATAACTAGAGTGACAAACCTTTTTTATTAAAGTTTAAAACTTTTGTCTGTTGCCAAAAGAAATAATTTAATGGTATTCTCACATTTGAACATCAGGAAGTCAAAAGGTGGGCTTTATTAAATATTTGGCCATCAAAACAAGAACTAAATTACTTTCTAGGTCCATCAAAAGCTAAACTAATTACTACAGCCCCTCTAAATAAAACACAAAACCTGCGTTTCCAGCCACAGACATGTAGTTAAATACAACTTGAAACTAAACGTGTATCAATTCTCAACATCCATAATAAACAGACTCGGAAACAGGCTGTCATGTTTCAGGAAGCTGAATGAAGCATCACTTACGTTTCATCTAGATCTTCAACAAACGCCAGCGCCGTTGAACATAATAAAGCAGCTACGACTGCAACGGCAGAAGAAACAAGAGAAAATCAGGGAAAGTGTTTGTTCATTTCAGTGTCAACCTACACCTCCTTTAGCTTCTCTTCCCGGCTCAAACCTCATGACTGACTGAAGCAGCATCACCAGGCAGCTACAGCTGCAGCTAACTGTGCTTCAGCTAGCGCCAGTTTCACCAAGAGGCTGCTTTAAATGTCGTTTTAGACTATTATTACAATAACGTGTAATTAAAGTGTTAGTGGTGCAGGGAATAAAAGAATGAACATACCTCCACAAAACAGAGAGGCTTTCACTTCTGCCATCGCTTCGAGCAGGAAATGCAGCGGCTAAGGCTGCTGTCTTTGCGCATGCGTGGGTGATGTAGCCGCCTGGAGAGGACATCCGGAAGTTCTACGTAATTAACGCAACTTTATTAACACGTTATATTTAATTGATAAATCCTCTGTTTTATAATATTATTTGTCAAAAATGTTAGAAATCATCTTTGAAACCAAATATTAGCCCTTAGCCCCTTTTCAAATAGAAGACAGATTGGAATAAATGCATCAAAATGTAGAAAAATAAAATAAAATAAAATTATATTTAATTAAATTAAATTAAATATTATTTGATATAATGTGTGGATAGAATGTCACTTGGGGTTGTCGAACTTGTATAAATGCCTCATTAAGCAGTTTTGCAGATGCTTGAAATGAGCTGTGTCACCATCAGTTCTTGGGGGTTCATTTGCTGTTATATTTGTTTGTTTGGGGTTTATTTATTTTGTTTTGTTTGTTTGTTAGTTAGTTAGTTTGTTTGTTTTCATTAATTTATTCATTTAGATTTTTTTTTTTACTTTCTTTTTCCCTGCTTTGGATTTTTTTTTTTTTTACACTTTTTAGTTTATGTTCGTGGATTTTTAACAAGTTTGGTGCAGGTAAAGACTACTTTTATTTACGTAAAATGAAGTGTTGTTTATCTCTCATAATTGTGACATTTTCAAAATGTACACGTCTTCCTCTATAGTTTTTTACACCTAAGAGTTTTTCCTAAAGTTATGTTGTGATTGAGATCAATATTTTCTTTTATACGTTTCTAGATGTTGTTCACTTTTCACTTTTTGAAAATGTATTCAGTTTTGTTCAATTTAATTTATCCAAATACAGTTTTGTTTCATTTTTATTTTATTATATGACTGGATGTATTATTACAGTTTGGCACATTGGGGTCAAAATTAGATGTGGGTGTAAATTAGCATCCGTGCTATAATCCAGGCTTACTCCTGGGTAAATGTCCATTAAAGTGCACTGTCCCAACCAAATGAATGAATGAGGTGACACGGTGTCATAGAATAATCCTTGCTTAAAACATAGCCCAATTCAAAAAGGGTAGACAGAAAATAACCTTTTTGAAATAAAACGGAGCAATTTTACAATTTTAGTTTGTTTCTTAATTTTGGCTAACATCAGCATGTTCTACTTGTACCTACCGCTAGATGTCACTCTAAAACCACAGATAAAGTCAAATTTGCACTAGCTCTGAGCCCTATTTCTATCATCCAATTTTATTTACACATTCATGGCAAATAAATGCAGTAATTTGAAAATCAATTTAATTCACAACTTTGCCTAAATCAAAATTTTGGATGAAATTTTCGGCTCCTGACCGACACGTTTTTCCCGTTTTATCAGTCTGATCACATTCATGCCAGACACAAAATCATCACAGGCTTTATTAAAAACACATTTATTTCATTTTTAGGCTTTCAAAGCCATAACATTTATCTGATACTGAGCTGCATTAATAGAAAATACTACTCTTACATATTTACACAGGATCCTCCTCATTTGACATGAACATGTAAACTTATTATACACAACACATTTAATTGTTAGTTGCACACAAAGTGTCAAAAACTTACAAAGTAAATCAAAAGTTTGTATGTTTTTCTCGACATTTTAAATCTTGATGAGCTTGAATGACTCTTGAAAAGCCTCAAACTGCACAATGAGCATAAATGTTCATTAAAACTGTATTTTTAATCCTGCTTTATCACAGCAGCCATAACACACAAGTAATGTAACAACTTTTATACCATGGCCATCAAAAACAGTCTAGAATAGGTCACAGTTTTTAAAGGAGTTTAGTTTTTATAGACGTTGAACCTTTTTTATTAACTCAAGCAATTATTGGCAAAATAAACGTAATTGAAAAACATTTAAAAATAAGTTTGAGCTTATTATCAGTAGAACTGTTGGATTTATTTGTGCTCAATCTAACGATCAATATCTTTATGAGTGAAAGAAAAAATAAAACAGCATGAATCTGTTGTGTTCCCCTTGCAAGAGCTTTACTTTCACACGGGATGACGAGAGACACTGTTACTAACCCCACTCTGGGTGTTTGTGCCAAGTTCCTCGGTGGTTCATGCTGTTGTATTTAAAGGCCTTTATTCTTCAACCACGGGGTCTCATAGAGAGGATAAAACCCTCAAAACAATGATTAATACCCCAAAGCTAATTTCGATTTATACCCTTTTAGTTCAGAAAGACGCTTCACGGTTAAATGTTGCTACCTATAACAACAGAAAACATATAAAGGCTTGATTATTAATTTGTTTGCTTTTCAAATACAATAAAGTTGTTTGTCAGATTTAGATAAAGACATTTTTGTTCTGCTTATTCCAGGCCAAGAAGCAAACTCCCACTCTCTCTGAGGCTGACTGGATTCACTCGTCGGGACAGAAATGACCTCAGAGGAGCCTTTTAACAAAGCTCTCTTTACCTCATTTCATCACTCATCAGATGGCAACAACAGCAGGAAAGTTGATTTCTGTCCCACAAAGTGGCCAAACCTCAGTCTCTGCCTCTTTCTATTAACTTAGTGGTTTAGAAAATGATAATTAACAATTATGATTTAATACAAAAAATAAAATAAGATGTTGTGTAAATAAGAACATTTAAGCATTATTCTGTTGAAATATGGGAAAGAAAATTGTAAATATGCTTTGTTAGTTTTAATATGTCATTTCTATAGCCCAGGAAACACTAAAACACCATTAAAACATTATAGCAAGAGCTTTAGATTCAAAACATCACACTGGCATCAGAACAAATACATGATCTGTAATTTCCATTAGGGATGCACAATATCGGCATTGATATCGGCCAATTTTTGAACATATCGGTATCTGTCCTATAAGAAAAACTGGGCTGATATTAACAGCCGATATTTTTCCCATCTTGTCTCCATTTGTTTGTCTGTTTCAGATGGTGAGGGGGGTGATGTGTAGTTGTTTAGTCCTATGACGGTGATGGTAATCATCTCAGAAGCATAAATGTGTGTGGTGTGTGTGTAAATAACATATTGGAAATTCCACTTTATAGAAAAATAGAAAAGCATTCAAAAATTCAACTTGCATCATTTTAGTCTGTACAAAATTTGCTTATTTCAGAAGCATAAATCGATATCGGCAAAAATTGGTAATCAGCCTTAACAGTGACATTATTATTGGATATCGATATCAGCCAAAATACTTCATATCGGTGCATGCCTAATTCCATACTTGTTGCAGTCTTGTGCCTCAACTTTTAAAATATCCTATCACGGACGTAATATCACAACTAAAAAAAGGTGAAGGAAAATAAATGTCAGTGGTAAAGAACCAATACCGATAAGATGACTAAAGTTATCTGAAGCTTTTTGATTCACCCTCAGTTGGCTCTTGTAGAGAACAATCATCTCAGGCAGCATTACAGCAACAGAGGGCATGTCCAAATCCAGGGGCTGCATCCAACCGAGTACACATTTTAAGGCAAATTACGTCGCACCGAAGCAACAAGGCCCAACAAATTCCAAGGACACTCCAAACGTGTCCTCCAATCCTTCTTCATTTTCACTGAATTTCAATGACAGGTCTGGAGTATGGAGATAGTAAAGGCTATCCCAGGATTTATTGCAACTGAACAAGATTTTCTTTCTGGTTATAATCACGGGAAAAGCGGGAACGGTTGCCAGGAACACGACATACGCTGAGGAAGGCACAGGAATAAATATGAAAGCTAGACCTTCCCAATTCACAGCCACTCATTCCCGGTCGTAGCAGTTGAGAAAAGACCTGGTAGAACGAGTCCTCACAAGAATACTTTACCTGGATTTGGACAGACCTACAATTTTTCTGACTCTGACTTCTTGGTGTAGCATAGACCAGCATATGATGTGTTTTGGTGCTGTTATGCTGGTCCAGCATGTGAAGCTGGTGATTGGATGCTGATCCACCATCTCAACGAGCACCAAAGCAGCTAACCAGCTATGCTGGTCTACGCTGGTCTTTCCAGCAGGGATGGAACACAGTCTGAAACTGAAAGCTGGTGAAGAGAGAACCATTAACAATGGTCACAGGTGAAGCTCCATCGTAGGCTTTCACAGAGGTTTGTACGGTAGTTAACACTTTGAGAAGATATTTATATCAGAGGACCATAGGCTACCCAACAAACCAGGCCAATGGTATCAGAAGCTGATACAGGAACAAATGACATGGTTAAAATGAATCAAGATTGCTGCCAAGTCAGTCAAACAATAGACGTAAGGCTTCAGATGAGGCACACTGGTGATGGTTAAAGTGGTGATGCTGTTTTTTGCCAAAGTTTTGGTCCATAAGAAACTAAAGCGATACTTTTGCTGCAGCAGCAGCACTGAACTGGAGCAGCTAGAATTGCATAGTTTGGTTTATCAAACTGCTATCAGTCAGCGTCATTCCAAGATGTCCGTTTCAAATGGGACCAAGTGGTAGTAGGACAGGTTGGTGACATACGCCTCTGTTTCTTCATCACATACTTCTGTTTCCATTGGTAAGAACTCTGTTTCATCCTCATACCTGGATAAAAAAACACACATTACCCAAAGAGCAGCAGCAAAGGCACTCTGAGAAGGAAGACAGTTCAATTCTAGGGGTTTTAAAGAGACAGTGTGTAGTTTCCTGCCACTAGGAGGCAGTACATATATTTCAGGGTAGTTTTACACCATATCACAGTGACTGTCGCTAGTTTCAAAAATATTGCGGTAATTGTTGTCACCTGTGGAGCGGAAAGCATGTGACCTTTCCGTGACTCTTCGGGTTTTGATGGTTCCATCTAGAGAATGCAATGCCGATTGTAGTTTTCTGGTGCAATACTTTCCAGATATGCTCGGGGTCCTTACCTGCCAATGATGTCATCATACTACGGCAATACCACTTGGCCAAACTTTATTGCATCTTTTTTCGATTCTGTTCTTTCACAAGTGTTTTGGAAAGAATTTAGCAGTTTTGTTTATTAAGTTCATGTTTCTTACAGTCTAAATGTTTTTTTAATGTAACTTACATAAGTCGTATGTCCAGCCAATCATCTAGTGCAGTGGTTCCCAAACTTATTTAGCCGCGCACCCCCTTCTATGTCCCGACCATGTTGACACACACCCCAGCCCCACATCAGGGCATGGCTATATATATATATATATATATATATATATATATATATATATATATATATATATATATATATCAGACGTCACGCTAAACCAGGGGTTGGCAACCTGTTCCCATCAAAGAGCCATTATTACCCGTTTCCCACAGTAAAGAAAACACTGGGAGCCACAGCAGCCGCGGCGTTGTGGGCGGGGCCTACCCTCAGACAGCAGAGAGCTGCTCACAACAGGTGATAGCAGCTGGTACCAGTCGCTCGTGTACGTCAAAGTTATCTTTCATAAGAAGATAATCAATGAAACGATTTATATAAAGTGGATCCAGAAGTTGTAGCCCGTCTCTGCCTACAATATTTTGATATTTTTCACCCTGTTGGTGGTTTTACTGAGTAGGTGCCCCTTTTGTCATACGTTTCTTTTTAAAACATGTTTAGACTGTTCAGAATACAAATCCAGGCTCTGTCACGTTTGATTGTTGTAATTAAACTTTGTAGGTGGGGAAGGTCAGAAAAGGATCCGATCATTTTGTTTTTCCCTCATTTACAGTGACGGAGACAACGGTGCATTGCGCCTGGCTCTGGTGTTAATCAAGTTAAATTATATCTCTTTGCAACAATTTTCACAAGAAAACAGAACAGTTAAAAGCAGGGCTTGTGTTGACCGGACAGTTCCCGTATTTGACCGTTTATTTTGACGGAGAAAGAATAGAAAGAATTACCCCGACGCATGCAGACGAACTGACACTTTATTCGTTTCGCACATCGCAGGTGTAGCTAAATCACTCAAGAAAAGATTTCCTTCTGAACATCTGAGCTGGACACCGCTCAGCGCAGCTCACTGTCAGTGCGTACATAAGGTGCACAGTGAGCTGAAGATGTGGAGAGGGGCTTGGAGCGCGTTGCAGAACCAGAGCGCATGCAGGAAGACTCCTTCCACTGAAGCAAGAGTTTTCCAAACCCGGTCTCTGAGAGAGACTCGTCACTTAGAAAATGTTCCCTGATGATGAAACTTTGGCTGAATTGTGCTTGTTCCTGTCTCCAATGTGGCGTCTGAGGAGAGTCCCAGAATCTCACATCGCCTTCAGCTCAGAAAGCGCCTATATGATTATGCACAAGCGTGACGCGTCAACCCGGTCACACAGTAGACCGGGTTGGAACTGTTCAGGTTTACGCAGACAATCTTTACATTTAGAATTAGCTTACAGATGTAAAATTTATGCAGTAAAATATAAAGCATTTTATTTAAATATCCATTCATTATTTTACAAGCACAGAGAGCTGCATAAGATGGATGGAAGAGCCGCATGCGGCTCCAGAGCCGCGGATTGCTGACTCCTGAGTTAGGGCATGTGCGGAGGACACACACACACACACAAGCAAAATATACTTGTTTTCAATTACGTTTATTGGGCCCACTTACATTTTCTTAGGCCCACCCACAAATGAGTTTCTGACTACGCTAATGGTGACTTTTGACAGACTTCTCTGAGCTCCGCAGCCATTACACTTTTCACCTCGCGCACCCCCTAGCGGCAGCTCGCGCACCCCCATCCCTGATCTAGTGTGAAGTCATCAACAGGTGCAGGACCCCGAGCTGGAAAGAAGTAAACATGGCTTCCAATATGGCGTACCCCAAAGACGCTAGACCCGCACCCTATGTACTTTAGACCTGATTTTTATGGTTGTATGGTACAAAGCGCCAATATTTTTTAACAAATGGACATAATTTTTATTCATTTCCAATAATGTTTCCACGGACATTTCCAGAGATTAACAGTAAAAACTACACATTGTCTCTTTAAAGTTGATGTTAAGGGTTAGAAAGTTACTTAAACGTTGAAAAGAGGTGCGAAATGTGTCTTTGTGAAGTACGCAGAGGAATGTGTTCCTCTTTTGCTTCCTACACTAAAAGGGAAGGAAGAGGTGTACAGACAGACTTCCTGTCTTATTCAACAGGGGTGGAGGGTCACAATAAAGGACTTATAATGCAACAACAAACATAAAAGTTACGGGAAATCTGGCATATATCAGCTGATCTAAGACTTATCTTTAGATGTACACAGGTATCAGATTAGAGTATTGATGTTTTAAGAAGGCTCACGTATGTTCTACAGAGTCCGTAGATGAAGGTCTCTCTTTTTCTTCAGGGATACTGTGATCAAAGACTATCGTCTCTGTGTTCGCCAAACAGAATCCATTTGACCGCATGATTTCTATGAGGTACAGAGTACAGTGTTACGTCAATTATCGGGGCCTCGAGGATGATAACAGCAGATCTTGATTTTATTTTATTTTTTACCTGATATTTTGATCGGATTCTGAAAGCAGGGCTGGATTCTGTGGACCTTGTCATTCCTGAGCACCTGATCGAGCGGCGAGCGCTCAAAGAAAGTCAACATCACCTCTGACCGGGAATACTGGGGAGAGAGAAGGTTTTCGTGGTCAGTGTATGGCTTTTAGAGTTTCTAAATAAATTTATAGAACAAACATGTCGCAGAAACTTTTAAAAATAAACATCACATTTCGCTAATTGATACATTTTTCTTTCCTTTTTGCATTCAGATAAGATGAGTGACCCTAGCAACAAAGAAGTAGTTTTCCCAGAGCTTAAATATCAAAAAGAAGACCCAAAATAAAAAAAAACCTGACAAAAAGACAGCAGATTTAGGTTGCGGGGCAGTCTCTGTCTTTTGCACAATTTCATTTAGTTTCATTTTGGACCGGTTTGAGTGGAAACGAATCCAAATACGAAGCCTCAGTAGGCTAACACTCAGAAAAAGAAACTGATGTGAAACTTGAGGAAAGGATTCAGATATTTGATGTTGCTTTATTGAGGTTCGTACACATGTGAGAAAACTGCAGAGCACAAACCAATTTCTGTAGTTTCTATGGTTACACCCCACCTGCATCATTTAGTCCGCTGCATCTGTGAAACACAATCCTAACACTCAGCAAGTTATTCCTTGATTTCTACCAACAGGGAATATTTAATCCTTAAAATGTGCTTTTATCATCAGGATGAACGTGAGATCCATGGAAAGTATGAAAAAACTTTAAATACAACATTTTCTGTGATGTCCTATGACAACACAAAGCTGTTGATTACCTAACTTTATGGTTTATAAATCAAAATTAGCATCACTGAGACAGGACAAATGTGCCATTTCCCAGACCAAACCTATAAGTTAGTTAAACTATTTAGCAGGTTGGGTTTTATTTTGTCACGTTTCCGACGCAGCCGTAGTGACTCACCTTGCACGGCATGTTGATGGCATTCTTTAGTAGTCCCTCCACCTCGTTCAGCTTCTCCTCCGTGTCGTGTGCCTCTTTGATTTTTACCAAACCTACAAAGCAAATATATGAATGACCTTTGGAAAAATTGTGGACAGATTTTAACTGCTTGTTCTATAAGGAATCCACGAAAGGAGGGACAAGAACGTGAAACTTTGCACTCAGATTCCCATCAGCCCCAGCTGCACCGGGAAGCTGACTAAGCCCACACCTAAGGTTTTTTGGGACACTTTCGAATGCTAACAGGTTCTCTTGGCGTCCTCTGATAAAGAAGCACATTTTCTGGTGATAATGATTTTATTATTATTATTCTAATTTGAAGTTTGTATATTTAAACTTTGAGTGAAATAAATTATTGAATTGAATTGAATTGAATTGTCATTATCAGGGCAATGGTAGCTCAGGAACGGGAGCTGGTTGCCTATAGCGATCGGAGTGTTCCTGCCAGGGTATTCTGTTGTTGTGTACTTAGGCAAGACACTTCACCTAACTTGCCTATGTCAGGGTATCTGCAGGTTTAAGGGAGCCGAATTTAAGACTTTTTAAGACCTTTTTTAAGGCCACTTTGACCAAATTTAAGCTATTTTTTTTTATTAAATTTAAGCTATAATTTCCAGCTATTGCCTGGAACCGGTGCTAACCACATCGCAAACGTGGGATTACCCACCCAATTACCATTAAACTTGCACTTCCCCATGGCACAAGCTCCCACTAGCTTAACCAGCTAATGTGCTCATCTAAAAATAGCCCTCTTTCACAACCAACTGAATGTGTACGGTTCCGCTTACGCCAACACCATACACAAAAAATGCTGAAGACTAGCTAGAAATTCTTGTTCATTGGGTCTTTGGTAATTTAAGACCTTTGGAAACTGTATTTAAGGATTATTTGTCATTTTTAAGGATTTTCAAGGCCTTAAATTTAGAAAAGAAAATTTAAGACTTTTTAAGGACCCGCGGATACCCTGCAATGTTGGTGGTGGTCAGAAGGGAGGATAGAGAGCAGAGATTGTCCTAGTGATAGTGACTTTGCAACATGGCTGAATGCATTCTGTTAGCCAATCAGAAGCGAGGTGTGTGCATATCATTAATAATAATGATCATTTCTGCCGTTTTTAGCCTACTTCTGCAACAGCAAACTTCTGCATCTCAGAACAACGATTCAATGACTTATAAGGCATTGATTAACACTAGGGAACACTGCAAATGTACTGAACAAAAGAGTAAACCACACCTTAAAGTAACAGTAAACATGTTTCAGGATTCAATCAATGGCAATTAAGGCTCTAAATTATTTAATCCATAGAGAACTTCCAGTCAAGTCAATGAAAGCCTCTGATATACAGAGAAAGTCAGCCATGTTGCTATTGCTATAACCTCCACATCCAACAGAGTAATCTTTCTACAAAATCAGCACTTGTAGTGACTTTTTCACTAACCTGAGACCATCTTTAGAACAAAAACTGTTGCTGTGGCACATGTTTACAGGACGGAATAACAGGGAAACATAATAACAGAGGCTGCCTAACAAAGTACAAGTAGCAGGATCCAATTTAAGAAGTTGCGGGGGAGTTGAATGGTCTTGTTTGCTGCTCCTGGGAGTGCGCGGTCAGGGAAGCGTCCTCTACTGCTGAGCTGACAAAAGAGTGAGGAGAATAAAGATGAAGGCTGCAGCCGCAGTGACGAGCCTCATGTAAACAGCAGTCAGTGATTTATGGAAGGACTGAGTAACTCACGCTCTTACCCATTTGTGGTGATTACATCATACTCAGGACTACAAGAGGACAGAATGAGCACTTAAATCACCCCCTTGAATACAGGTTTAACAGTTTTATTGGATCATTTTCTTTAAATGAGAAATTTTCTAACTTATCAGACAGACGTGAAATGTTTCGCCTTGCTTATTTTTCAAAATTTCAAACTAAGATTTTAGTTTTTGGCAGGTAAAATTTACATTTCTGTAAAACTTGACAAAGAAAACTTGAAAAATGTGCACCCAAACTACTTAATTTACGTTTAATCACTGATATAAGACATTCATAGCTCAAAAGTCCTGAATTACTGTACTTAGAAACTGCCAAAACAATGCTTATCAGTTAAGTGTTAAGTTATTGCAAAACCTTTAACGTAAAGGAGTCTGTCCGGGCAGTGGGTGCTGTCACAGCAATTCATAGCTTATAGCCATTGGCTGTTCTCGTAGCTACGGGATGGCAGACACAGCCATTTGGGGCTACGGGCACGCCCTCGTGCTGTGGCTACAATCGGAGCTCGGCCCTACTGTCTAACTATGCTGTCAGACAGAGGCAGTTTTACCATTAGGCATAGGTTGGCAGCCACCTGGGGCCCCCTTGTGTTGGGGGGCCCCCTAGCCCTGACCGCCGGCACCCCTCTGTTAATGCAACAATATTATTATTACCAACCTGTCGCCGCCGACGGGATTGGACATGCGCAATTCTCATTACTATAATTCCTGAACCATTCAAGATATCTGTAAAATTCTAAAAGTGCTGAAAATATTAAAAATAGGACTTTTCATGCATATACAATACATTACGGTAGCCACCGGGATTCCCTGTCTTGAGCTCAACGAATCACAACACAGATTCAGAGACATGCTGAGTTTGTCATCCAAAATGCTCTGTTTTATAACCTTTGAATGGCTGGTCACATTCAAAAAAATTCCAAAGGTTCCTAAAAGTACATAAAAGCAGCTTTCCAATGATCCATAGCATGAAGCAATCAGAGTTATGGAAATCCTGATGTACAGCCTGATTGAAACAGAGCACAGTGGAGCGCAGCGCCGCGGTGAAAGCGGATAACGGAATGGGGAAGCTAATTAGCATAAAAAGCCAGCATGAAATTATGGAAATGCCTCAATTAAAATCAACACGATCTATTAGGTGTCCCAGAGTGTCAGAACCCAAGCCCCCAAACCGGCCTCTCCCAGCTAACCGGCCTCCATCTTGGACCACATTTCCCAGCAAGCTCCTCGCGGGAACTCCCGGCATTCTCCCAGTCACACCCAAGCCTATATATGGAAGACGCCGCACCGGCTCTTCACTCAGTCATCGTTTCATTGAAACCCCTGATCAGAGTTCTCTACCGAATAATCCAGACGTCAAACATCCTTACCGAGTTCAACTCCCGTACCCAGTCGACCATCGTGACAGGATGACTGAGTCCGTAGATCCAGCGGAGTTCGAGCGCATGAAAAGAAAGACGGAGCAAATGGAAAATGAAATCATTCAGCTCCACGCCCTGATCGATCGGCTCCACACCAAACAAAACTCCCAGACCGATCTCATCCTACAATTATCCACAGCCCTCCATGCTCTCCAGCAGCAAGCCCTCGCTCCACCAACAGAGGGGCTGCACTTTAGTCTCCCAGAGAGGTGGAACGGAGAGACGGGGAGCCCAGACGGTCTACTCGCCACCCTCGACATGCAGTTTGAGTGCCAGCCAGGGCGCTTCCCCACTGCGCGCTCTCGGGTGGCGCATCTCACCTCCCTGCTCTCCGGACGCGCGGCTGAGTGGGCCGCTGCGCTTTATAATTCCAAATCACCGGCTTGCAATGACTATGCTGCTTTTGTGTCCGCCCTCAGAAAGACTTTTGTTCCACCCAGCAGCGAAGTGGGAGCAGAAACACAACTCCTAAAGCTCCGCCAGCGGGAGCGCACGGTGTGTGCTTATGCGTCGGGGTTCCGCACCATCTCCGCCAAGCTGCGGTGGGATGACTCTGCCCTCCGAGCCGTCTTCTTGGAGGGACTGGCGACCTACATCCGTGATGAGATGGCGGGAAAGGAACTGCCCCAGACCCTGGATGAAGTGGTCGATTTGGCGCTGCGCATGGATCAGCGGGTTCTGGTTCGGCCCAAGCCCTTCACTCGCCCATCCAGGGCACCTGGCCCTCTTCCTCGTTCCCCCACGCCTGCTCCCGGACCCGCTTCTACTGATGAGCCCATGCAATCAGGCCACCTTCCTCCAGAGGAGAGACAGCGACAGTGGCGCGAGGGTCTCTGTGCCTATTGTGGCTCCTCCCACCACAGACGCCTGAACTGTCCATTACGTTTGGGAAATGAAGGAACCCACTGAGTATCGGGGTCGCTCAGCCTGGGTCACCTTCAGCCCCCGCCTCTTCAAATCGACTCCTTCTTCATGTTACCCTCCTTCATGGTGAGACCTCACTTCAGATGCACGCGCTGTTGGACTCGGGGGCCGCTGACAATTTTATGGACATGGATCTGGCTAAGCGCCTACGGATCCCCATGACCCCCTTGGAGAGAGTTGTGCCTGTGACCTCGGTGGACGGTAGGCCCCTCCAACCCTATCCGATCCAAAACCGAACCCAGCCACTCCAGATGATTGTCCAAGGCCACCGAGAGACCCTCCAGTTCCTGATCATATGTGCTCCCTACTCTCCTCTAATCCTGGGATTTCCCTGGCTCCGTCTCCACGACCCCCGGATTTCCTGGTCCCAGGGCCGCATTTTGGAATGGGGGACCCAGTGCCAGGCCCACCTCTCTCCTCCTACATCCATGCCAGACCGCCCGGACGGTGACACTGGCCAAACACCGCCCAATCTGCCACTGCCCTACCGGGACCTGGCTGCGGTGTGCGAAAAGCGGCGCGCCACCACACTGCCGCCTCACCGCCCGTACGACATGGAAATCAAGCTGCAACCAGGAACCAGTCCACCCCGGGGGCGCCTTTTTTCTCTCTCTCCTGCCGAGTCCAGAGCCATGGAGGAATATATTGACCAGGTCCTCCAGCAGGGTTTCATTCGACCTTCCTCCTCCCCGGGTGCCGCAGGCTTCTTCTTTGTCAGGAAAAAGGAGGGTGATCTCCGCCCCTGTATCGATTACCGAGGTCTGAACAAAATCACAGTCAAAGACCGTCATCCTCTGCCGCTCCTCACATCTGCCCTGGACGCTATCTCCCAGGCGCGGATCTTCACCAAGCTGGACCTCCGGAGCGCCTACAATCTGGTCCGTATTAAAGCTGGAGATGAGTGGAAGACCGCTTTCATCACACCCACCGGTCACTGGGAGTACCAGGTAATGCCCTTCGGGCTGTGCAATAGCCCCGCCGTTTTTCAACGCCTCATAAACGATGTCCTCCGCGACATGTTGGGACGGTGGGTGTTTGCCTACCTGGATGACATCCTGATCTACTCCAAGTCCGAGGCCGAACACTTCCACCATGTTCGCGCTGTTCTAACCCGGCTCCTGGACAATAACCTGTTCTGTAAGCCCGAGAAGTGCTCCTTTCACCAGCGGTCCGTATCATTCCTGGGCTACATGATTTCAGATAAAGGACTAACCATGGACCCTCAGAAAGTCCAGGCGGTGAGAGACTGGCCCCTCCCGACGAGCCTGAAACAACTGCAGAGTTTTCTGGGTTTCTGCAACTTTTACCGCCGTTTTATTAAGGACTTTAGCACCATTGTGGCACCTCTCACTTCTCTCACCCGACCAAGCCCTCCGAGCCAACCGTTCCGGCTGACTCCTGACGCCGTTCGGGCCTTCCAACACCTAGTCGCTCGTTTCACGTCGGCTCCTATCCTCCGCCATCCGGACGGATCATGCAGTCCCCTTTGTGGTCGAGGTCGACGCCTCGGATGTTGGCGCCGGTGCCATCTTGTCCCAAGCCGGGCCCGACGACAGGCTTCATCCCTGCGCCTACTTCTCCAGGAAGTTTTCCACCACCCAGCAGAAGTACGGCGTAGGGGATCGCGAGCTGCTGGCCATAAAGTGGGCATTGGAGGAATGGAGGCAGTGGCTACTGGGCACCACTCAGCCGTTCACCATCTGGACGGACCACCAGAACCTGACCCACATCAGATCAGCCAAGCAGCTCAATCCTCGCCAGGCCCGCTGGGCCCTCTTCTCTGAGCCCTATGAATTCCATCTCGCCTACCGCCCAGGGACAAAGAACCAGAAGGCGGACGCCCTTTCCCGCCAGTTCACACATCCAACGCCCACGTCCGAGCCGGCACCTATCCTCCCCGAGCACCGTTTCTTGGCCCACCTGAGGTGGCCACTGGAGGAGGCTATCCAAAACGCCCTCCGAGACGATCCAGCACCTCCAGAGACCCCCGCGGGTCGGCTCTACGTCCCCACGGCCTGTCGCAGCGAGGCATTGTCCTGGGCCCACTCAACACGCCTGTCTGGCCACGCGGGCTTCTCACGGACTCTTAGGTTCCTCAAACGAGCTCTCTGGTGGCCACGTATGGAGAGAGATGTAAAGGACTATACGAGTGCCTGTGACGTCTGCGCCCGCTCCAAGACATCCAACCAGGCCTCGGTTGGTACCCTCAGACCTCTTCCGGTACCCAGCCGCCCCTGGTCCCATGTGGGGTTGGACTTCGTCACAGGGCTCCCACCAGTCAACGACCTTAATACCATCATGACGGTCACTGACCGGTTTTCTAAGGCTGTTCACGTCATCGCCCTTCGGGGCCTCCCCTCGGCCCGACGCACAGCTGAGTTGTTCCTGGAGAATGTGGTGCGTCTCCATGGATTTCCTGTCGACGTGGTCTCGGATCGTGGTCCCCAGTTCACGGCCCGGTTCTGGAGGGCTTTTTGTCATCTGTTGGGAGCATCAGTCAGCCTATCTTCGGGCTATCACCCGCAGACCAACGGCCAAACGGAGCGGGCAAACCAACAACTGGGTCGGTACCTCCGCTGCTTTGTCTCGGCCCAACCCTCGCAGTGGCCTAAGTACCTCCTCTGGGCTGAGTTATCCCACAATCTCCACACCTCCTCAGCCACTCTGATGTCCCCGTTCGAAGTCTGCTATGGCTACCAGCCCCCGGTCTTTGCCCACCAGGAACCCGAAGTTGCGGTGCCGGCCGCTCAATCCCTGGTGAGGCGCTGCAGGAACGCCTGGATAAAGGCGCGGGCCTCCATAACCCGAGCTAACGCCCGTTACTCTCACCAACACCTCCGCCGACACCGTCCTGGTCCCTCATATGCTCCAGGGGATAAGGTCTGGGTGTCCACGGCAGACCTCCGTGTCCGTGCCGGGTCCAGGAAGCTCGCTCCCCGGTTCCTTGGGCCTTACCCCGTGCAAAGGGTCATCAACCCGGTCACGTACCGGCTGCGGCTGCCTGCGAGTCTCCGCATCCATCCCACCTTCCATATCTCCCGGCTCAAGCCCTACGTGGAATCCTCCCTCCTTCCGCCTCCGGCTCCGGCGCCTCCGCCTGCCCGCTTCCTCGACGGTGAGCCCATCTACACCGTCCGGCGCATCCTGGACGCTCGCCGCAGGGGACGGGGCTGGCAGTATCTGGTCGATTGGGCGGACTACGGCCCTGAGGAACCCTCCTGGGAGCCGGCCCACTCCATCTTGGACCCTGCGATTGTCTCTGACTTCTGGGACCGCCGAGGTCGCCCTGGGACTTCTGGAGCCGTCCCTGGACCGGGGGGTCCTGTCAGAACCCAAGCCCCCAAACCGGCCTCTCCCAGCTAACCGGCCTCCATCTTGGACCACATTTCCCAGCAAGCTCCTCGCGGGAACTCCCGGCATTCTCCCAGTCACACCCAAGCCTATATATGGAAGATGCCGCACCGGCTCTTCACTCAGTCATCGTTTCATTGAAACCCCTGATCAGAGTTCTCTACCGAATAATCCAGACGTCAAACATCCTTACCGAGTTCAACTCCCGTACCCAGTCGACCATCGTGACACAGAGGGCTTATATCTTAAGACAGTGACCACGAAGAAGGACAGATCTCCAGTGAACCAGGGTATGAATGTTTGTTCAGTCTTTATTAATAAGAGAAAGAAGCTGCATGCTTCATAAAAGCTTTTATTTTCACTTCTGAAAGTGACGTCGTTTTTCGATGTAATCATCAAAGGAAGCAGAAAAGGAAATACAATGGAAAATGTCTAAAGGGAGGAAAACATGGACCAAAATTGAAAATAGAAAAAAAAACAAAGGCAAAAGCACAGAAGCACTGACAGGAAAAAGAAAGCAGAGCTAATATTGAAAGCGCTCAAAGGGAGAGAAATACAGGAAAAAAGACGAGGACTTATAAAAAGGGAAAATAACTCATGTCAGAAGATGGGAGAGTTTCGCAAATCCAGTTCCAGGTAAGATTGTCGAAAATTTTGTGTAAGGAGCCCCATGTCTGTGTTCGCCTTGGGCCCCCAAATTGCTAAATCCGCCCCTGCTGTCAGTTACAAGAAGACAGTAAATAATCGGAAAAGCAACTTTATGTAGGTGTACTTTTGAAAACAGCAACAAAATAAGGCTAAGTCATGAAAATGAGCAGAAAGAGATGTTTTATGTATGTTACATCCACTAAAATATGTTTTCCAACAAAAATTCCAACAATTTCCTGTTGAAGTGTCTATTTCCTGCTTGGACTTCCTGGCTTCATGATGCAGCAATCTCTGAGCTAATCCAATCAGCTAAAAGCATTTATCTAATGAATAAACTACATGCTCTTTCAGCTGATTTTGCTCTTTTCTTTTGAGAAACATGGGATTTTTCTTGGGGGGGGGGGGGGGTTACAAAAAAAAACCTTATAAAACAATATGAGTCTTTAATTAGACAAACGTGATTTACATTAGTCTTGCTGATGCGGCCATGAGAGTTCTAATGGGTTTACACGGTTTTTCATTATATAGGAGTTGTTAGATGTTGTAAAACTCACACAGTAAAAGCCACAGAGATCTTCTGCAGGGATCTGATAAGCTCCAGTCAGCAGAAGAACTCTTATCATTTGACTGGTATCTCAGAAGTTTGGTCAGTGTGTTACTTCTGCATACTTTAGTCAACGTGCAAGCGCTATGACCCAAAATGTGCTAAAATGCAACACTATGATCATTTCTGTGCAAAGATCACGCTAACACAAAAAGAATGATATTATTCAGGAAGAATCCCTATGCTTTATCACGGTGCATTTGTCACATATCAGACACAAAAAAGGCAGAAATTAGCTGGGCTACATAGAGCTGCAGAAACTAAAATACTGTTTTAAAGTCTAAACATGTCTTATTTACAGCCTCCAAAATATTTATGAATCTATCAAGAATAGTGAATTTTGTGCATATTTTCTTTAGAATTTTTTTTCCCAGAGAACTCTCTGAACTCCTGAAGTGTAAACATGGCTACTTATGTGAGTAAATAACCCGTGATGTGAAAAGTTTTAAAACTTTGCATGAAATTCAGAATATTAGAGCAGTCTTAGGCTGGAAATAAACTTGTGTTTTAGCCTCATGTCTTTGTTCGTACACTTACTGCTGCACAGCCTGTAGTACTAGAGGAGTCCACAAGGGGGCACAGTAGAGCACTCAGACTGGATAGAGTCCCAGGTTTGTGGGCCACAACCAAAACAAATATGGCGTAAATAGAGGAGATCAGTAACTGACTAATTTTGAGATTACGTAAAATACAGGATGAAAGACCTCTAAACCAGAAACAAAGTGACTGTGGTGAGTGTGGGTGTTTCCCAACGTCAAGGCGCCTTGCTTACAAGGACACTGTCCTTCCTTGGTCCAAGAAAACGGTTAAATAGAACTGACTTACTTCATGACTGCGGCAGTCACATCACATCACACGTGAGGTAAAGTTATATTTTATATGTATACGTTTCAATATAAACATATAACGACCCTTTTATTTTTTAAATTGTGTATTGTTAAATTAAATATGTAAGTGAGTTAATACCTGCTAGCTGCCGGAGCCAACCCTAGAGAACTGTACTGGATCTAAAAATATTTGTGATATCAGCCCAATATCTACAATTAGTTGACTTACCGCGCCTCATGATTTTTATCTTGAGAGGCGTTATAGAAAGGATATTTTCTTCTTCTTACATTTAAACTTGAAATTTGCCCTCAGTAGCTGCCGGCTCCTGATCCTCCTTTTGAAAATACTGTGGTGTATTCTGGGAAATTTTCAACCAAGGCCAGGCTACAAGACACCTCCCATGTATCCTTGGTAAGCTAGCTAAACGGCTAACAAATGGAGAACAGATGACTCTGTATTGGAACAGGTCTTGGTGGTTCCTAGGCAACTGGGGTGAGATCAAGTCATCAAGGCGAGGTTCCTTGGCATTGAGAAACACCCTGTGTCTTGCTCGTTTTGTGAACTCCACCTACTGGTTACTCATATACTGCAGCATTCAAATGCTTTGCATTAATTTAGGGGGACACGCACAAACGATGCTTCAAATCACTGCAAGTTACGCGAGGCAGCCATTTTAAACACATGTGCGCATCAGCAAACAGCAAGCTTATTTCCAGCCCTATAAGAGCAACAAGACACTTTATTCTTAGCAGTTCTAACTAGCCGTTAGCTTATCAGTCATGTAGGATCTAAACTCTTCGGGAAGCTATCTACAGGTAGGATTTTGATTCTTCATATCCTTTAACTGAAACATAATTCAAACTGGCTTAAAATTCTCCCTCATGGTCAAATTTTGACTTTTTTTTAATCCATGCTGAAAACAACACACCATCCTAAATCAAAGACAAATACCATATCATGTACTGTATATCTTTCTGGTTTCTTCAGTAAGAACCAGTAGAAAGAGGAGACTTGTGGTTCATTCTGAGTCATTTCTTGATGATATTGAGTTCATGATCCCGTCAAGCCTGAGCTAGCATGTGAGGTAGAGGACTAAATATGGTGAGTCCACTCACTCCCTGAGTCTCCTTCTCATCATGACATCAGTCTGAGAAGCTGTACACGCCTTCTTTGTTGCCTGGGTGCTGCACGGAAACAGGAAAACACGGCTATTGAGCCTGAAACTGGAGCTGAGTGGAGCAAGAAAGGCCAGAGCCGTGGAGCTAAAACAATCCTGCATAATAAGTCTAAATCTTGTGATTCCCAGGGAAAAAATGAAAAATGTTAAAGTGAGTAAGTGAAGTTATCCCCCTGTATCATGGCGTTGTTTACTTAGCTGTGATCTGGGGAGGAAGCCTGACCGATAGAGGAAAGAAGTCAAAAGTCAGTCATGAGATCTGAAACGTCTCTTTCCCAAAATACACTACACCCTGGGCCTGACAGAGGCAAGGCAGAGAGCTGTCAACAACTCTGTCAGCTATTTCAGGGCCTGGGAAGGAAGCGCAGCCTTCTACTAACGGGATGTTTCCGAAACATTTGTACAGCCTCAGTGGGCAGAGACAAAAGGGAAGTGCTAAGGAAACTCTGGGGGATCAAATGCACAGAATAAATCAAGAGCTCTGCCAAATCTGGAGGAAGTCAGGGTGCCACATGGTGGGCAGAAGCCCTGAAAGTTTGTTTTAGCTCACCAAAGGGCTGGCGGGAATAATCCGAGGGTTTTCTTTACTTATTATTTGTTTTCCTTTGAATTTCTGTCAGAAATGATGACAGAGTTTGTTTAATGAGTAAATGATGCTAACTTGTCATCAAGAAGGTGGATTTAAAGTTTGTTTGCAAATAATTCTTTATAATCAACCAAAATGTAATATTTTTAACCAATTATGTGCTTGTTGCTTGATATTTGTCTAAAACAACCACTAAATGTTGGACTTTTTAAACACATAATTATATTATTCATTTTTATTTGTCAAAGCAGAAACAAATCAAATAATTTCTTTGTGATCATTATGTTTTAGCTAATATGACTGGTGTTCATGTAACATAAGAAGCAGGAGCGTTTGTTTCTGTGCATTTTGCTGAATGTTACATTTTAGGGTTTTTTGTTATTTATAATTGAAGTATAAATATAACTAGTTAAAACTGGAAATAGCAGGTTAACAATTTATAAAAGACAACTGCAAAAAGACGTGAGCAAAGCCCAGAAACAAGAGAAAGATTATTTCCCTGGGAATAAAGACGGAACAGATGACATTTCAGGTCCTAAATATTAAGAATTGGAAACACATCATGAGCAGCTCCTGGTTTACAGCTAAAGGAACATCCTCATGTTGACTTTGTTAATTATTACCTAACTTGTCCAAATAAGCACACAGTACAGATCGATACGGCCATGACCTCCTTTTTGTCCTCGTTCACCTAATTTTGTTACACAATTTAACAAATAAAGAAACATAATTATGGATAAAGATGCTTCATATCTGACCAAAACGTAAATAACGTTTGTTCACAGTTGTTTTCATGAAGCATCCAACTATAATCCACAGAAATGTAGAAACAGCTTTAGCTGCATGGAGCAGAAGCATGAATACGTAGGGATTTAGAGTCCAAGCAGCAGCAAACTGATCATCGACCACTTGGTAAAGAATAATTTTATCTTATTGAGACATGAACTGACCCTAACAGGAAAAATACAGCTAAAGTAAACACAAAATGTTTAAATGACAGTCACTTTGTAATGAAAATTAAACTTAAATACTGTAAATTGTTATAAAGTAATACGTTATATTAAACAAATATTATTTTTTATCTTACTGTTGCATTATTATAATTTTTTTGCCTTTAACTGATATGAAATGCAAGAATAAACATTTCTAAAGTTCTCAAAAAGTAGTGATGCACCGATATGAACTTTTTGTGGCAATACCGATATCCAATATCACTGTTGTGGCTGACAACCGATATTTTCAGATACTTATATACTGACATTAATGCTTCTAAAATCAGCATATTTTGTATAGAATTAAAATTATTAAAGCTGAATTTACATTATGTACACACACCACACACATTTATGCTTCTGAGATGATTACGATCACTGTCACATGACTAAGCAAATACACATCACCCCCCTCGACCTCTGAAACAGGCAAACAAATTGAGACAAGATGTAAAAAATATCGGTTGTTAATATCGGCCCGCTTTTATTAATCAGACTGATACCGATATGTTAAAAAAAGATTATTACCGGCCGATACCGATACTGATGCCGATATATTGTATATTATATCAAAAAGTGATTCAGAAAACATTTTGTATTGGTTATGGAGCGAGAAACTGCTTTTATTCCGATTACTTGTTCTGTTATTAAATCTTTAAAGCCAATTTTATCATATCTGCTCCAAGTGTTGCCAAGTTTCTTAGACCTCATCTATCTCTTTAACAGGATTAGTACCTTCCTCAGACATCTGCCTCCTTGTGGAAGATCTGAGTGTTGCAGAAGATATGTGTCACTAATACTTTGTTACTGTTGTTTATGTATCTAATGGGATGTTTTTAATAGCTATACAACTGTTTTATTTGCATTTTCCACTGAATAAACGAACATTTAAATTTAAAAAAATATATTTTCTGTATCGTGCTGGCTTAAAAGAGTTGATTAAGAGTTCCTGTCCCATCACCAACCTTCTATCAGAGGACATTTGGACAGGTCCCTTCTGTCCTCTGGGAAAGAGTCCAGCAGCTTTTTAAACAGCCGTCCCAGATCTGAGTAACTCCTGTGGAGGTATAAAATGTTCCTGTCGGACCACTCGGTTCTGATCTCGAAGAACTCCTCTTCCTCCCCTCGCTGGCTGATGATGAGTCTCCGGATCCCGTTAACCCAGCAGTCCCGGACGAACATGTTGACCAGAGACGTGCCTTCAAACACGGCCGACGCCATCCTTCATCCCTCCGTCAGTCCCCCGGCATGTTAGGGAGGGAGAGGAGGCCCAGGAGTCCGGAGGAGAAAAAGAGAAGGAGGAAACTTTTCGGTCAGCCCTCCGTGTGACCGTCAGACAGCTGCAGCTGAGAATAAAAACAGGAGGAGGAGGAGGAGGAGGAGGCGCAACGTGGCATGACTTGTAGAAAAAAAACACTGGAGAATAAAATAAAGCCCCTGCAAAAAAAAAAAAAAAAGGATCTGGAAACATAGATGTTTATCTTCCTCACTCTGCAAAAAAAAAAAAAAAAAGAGAGAGAGAGAGAGAGAGAGAGAGAGAGAATCTCAAAATTTTGTTTTCTCTCTTTTTTCATCTCAAGTTCAGTTTGAAATTTGTTGCTTTCCTTTTCCTCCCCTCTTCCTCCCTCCTTTCTTCCTTCCTCCCTCCTTGACAACAGGCTGCAATTATGGAAAGAATGCACAGTTTGCAAAAACATTCTACTCCAGAAAAACAAACAAGATATCATTTAAAATATATCTAAATTTGATTAACTAGATATTAATTCATGTCATTTTTAATCCTCTCATATTAGATTGTCTTTCTTTGATTATCACGTGTTGTTATTTAATTTAACCAACAAATGAGAATAATTCCAGGTCATGTTCATTGCAAGGATTTGTGATTTTAACTAAAGTCAGGCCAGTGTTTTCAGTCACCAAATGGGAAGCAGAATACTGTTCTAGTGACTGAACAGCTCATCTGTTTAACTGGGAGGCCGAGACTAATAAAATATATTTTACTGGAAGTTATGGTCGAGGCAAGAAAGGACGATTCAGCTGTAATTAACGAAGGCGGTGAATGAAAAAGAGACAGTCTGAAACATTTCTGGTGAAAGCCATTCACAGCCATGCAACAGGAAATAGCGTGTTAATTGCAAATAAAAGCACGCATAAAACACCCCCTTAATGAATGCAAACATAAGTACACCTGCACACAAAGTAAAGACAGAGATTCAATGAAAAATAATAATAATTTGTTACCAAACAGAGGAAAAACTCTGTTTCTTTTATTGCAAAAGACTCAAATAAAGAAATTCACCATGAACACAAAGTCTTGTTTAGCTTCAACTTCGATGCTAAAGTTGCTGATAGCTCTTTGAATGACCTCAGGATGGAGAAATAGTTCTAATTAGAATGACTTGGACAAAGTCTCTGAAGATTCACAAGAGTTCGTAAGCCTTATCCTGTCAGTTTAGCATTACATGTTAATTTAGATAGAACCATGTTACATTTTCCAAGCACATAAACCACAAAACAACAGCTAGCTGCAGCATTTCCAGTGCAGACCGAGTTATTTCCAGGAGGAATATTACATTTCAGCTGGAAGTACTTTTTCAGATAAAAAGGATGTTGATGTGACGGTTTCGTGAAGTTACATTTGCATGAATCAATATGACTTTTTAATAACTGGTTATTTTAGATTGTTATTTTGATCTTGGCCCCACTTGAACTAGCTTTTAGCTTATCAATCCAGATAAAACTGATCCTTTTCTCGATTTTGATAGGACCCACTTTTAAAGATCTGAACCATGTTTTTTGAGTCATTGGTTCTACATATGAACATGTCAGATGGACCTATAAATAACAGCATGATGTAATACTGGGTTTTTTATGAGATGTTCTAAATAATGTTATTGTTCACCTCAGTGGTTGTTTATGGTGACAGATCTGCACAACAACAACTAAACTGTATCATTAAATTCACAAAAATTACAGAGTAGGGAGAAAATCCTGATGTCCTCTAAGGACCACAGTCTGGTCATGCTGCTAAATATAATGTGCGTACATAGATACTGGGTATGTGAGATTCAGGTTTATTTGCAACCTCCAGCAAAGTTTTCCCACAAACCTATCACGCCCATTTCTATTGGTGGTCAGACTAGGATCACTCACCAGAGAATTTGTAGTGATATCACGATAACTGAGGAAATGAGAGGCAAATGTATTTCCATGGCATGATGGCAAATTTTGCCGTGCTCCCAAAGCCCCACCTTTTTTCGAAACCTGTCAATACTGGACACCAAGTGACCTCAACTTGTCTACTGCTATTTGCCAGAGATTGCTGGTGATTGGGTGAAAGGACTCCAATAGGAAGCTGTGAAAAAAAGAGTGGCATGGCGACAGGTCAAAGTTTGAGGCTTAGCCACGCCCACACCTTTCAACTTTTGAAAAATCTGACAGTGGAATTTTTTTCCCTATAGCTTAAGAGTATATAACAGAAGTTTGAAGGTGATTGGTGAAAAGGGCGACTGTGCATCATTTTCCAAACAACGTCTGCGAAAACCACTAAATCGAGCACTTCGACCAAAATAGCCGACCTCCTGTGCAACTTTACGCTTGGCTCCAAGAGACTTTTTTGTAGGTCCTGAGACACTACATTAGTGTACTACATTTCGTAATCCTCAGTCAAAGCATGGCTTGGGGCTGACAGTTTTAATGGTCCTAGGGGGCACTATTTAAGAAAATAGACCCCACCCACCAGATTTTCACATCAGATTTTTTGGGGGGCCAGACTAGTATCACTCACCAGAAGTTTCGTGGTGATATCTTTAGAAATGACGAAATTGGAGGCAAACGTATGGCCACGGTGATATCTTTAGAAATGACGAAATTGGAGGCAAACGTATGGCCACGGCGGTACGCCTGACTTCGCCGTGCTGCCACAGCCCCGCCCTCTTTTGAAAACTCCCATAAAGTGATGCCAAGAAACTCCCACTTGTCTTGAGTTAACAGCTACAAATTTGTGGTGATTAAGTGAAATGGGGCGATTTGGGACCTATCACAATAAAACTTCACTTTTCTGGTCCTGAGGGGGCGGGGCTTGTGTGATGTCATCATCCGACCATTCAGTTTAGTTTGTGGCTGTATGTCAAATGACCACAGACATTTTTTTTAACTCTACTCTATTCAAGTATGAAGTTATAACCATTTATATTTTTTGGTGAGTAGTCAAACTTTGAGGCCTGGCCACGCCCCCTCAGCATATACGAAAAGTAGTTTTATTTTTTTCTATTTGATTGCCCATCCCTTCTGAGCTATTTCCCACAACTTTCAAGACAATCGTGCGAAAAATGATCGAGTAAATCAATCAGAAGCCGACCCTAGAAATGGCAAAAACAGGGTAAAAATCACCACTTCAAACCAAAATGGCCGACCTCCTGTTTGATGTTGACCATGGTTGCAAGAGGCTTTTCTGTGCAGACTGTTCTACAAGTGTACAAAATTTCATAACTGTACAACAATTTAAGGTTTATGGAGGGGGGTATTTTTCACATTCTAGGGGGTGCTGTGGAGCTAGTTTTATTGCAATATTTTTGGGACCTTTAAAATACAAAATTTTACACCAAACCTGACATGTGTACAAAAATTCCTGAGTTTTCGGGTATTTTAAGGCCTCCAAAAAGCCAATTTACTTGGTGGAAGAAAAATAAACAGAGCAGATACAAAAGGCCTTCGCAGCGCTTTCGCTGCTCGGGCCTAATTACGTGACTGCACCAAACACATAGATGTGGTTGTTGGTTCAAATCCCTTTAGCTCTGCCCCCTTTCAGCTCTTTGGCTCTAGAAAGCACATGCAATGTCTGATTGATGCCAAACTACCACAAAACCATCTTTGACTCCCTAAGAGGACCTCAATGGGATTTTTTATGTAATTGGTCACAGCGCCCCCTAGATAAGATTAGGAGTTAATTACTTCCTAATACAAGGTCAGAATGGCATTAAACTTGGCTTGTCTCATCATATGACTGCGCCAAACACATTGATGTGATTATTGTTTCAAACCCCTGTAGCTCCACCCCCTTTCGGCTCTCTGGCTCTAGATAAAACACACATCTAATTGATGCCAAAATAACAGAAAACCATCTTTGTCAACCAAAGCTGACCTCAATGGGATTTTTCTGTAGCATTAAACTTGGTCTGTGTCATCAAACCACGAGTGTGATAAAGATAGAGTATCCCCTAGTGCAGTGGTTCCTAACCTGGGGGTCCCGACCCCCACAAGAGGGCGCTAAAGCCTCTCAGTGGGTCACCAGGACCTCTCCACTTTAAGGGGTTAAAACTTCATTTATTACTTGTTTATAGCCTACATTTTGCTCACAATTTTTTTCATGAGTGAAAAGTTTACTGATATCAAGACAGGAAATAATTAGTACAGAAAAAGTAACACACTTTTAAGAACATTTTGCTCAGCTCACTGTTTTATTTTCAAGTGTCAAAAGTTCATTAAAGATAGGACTGGTTAATTAATCACAGCCTTTACAGTAAATAATCTAGTATAAACAGTAATATACACATTTAAGTACATTTTGCTCAGTGTATTTTTTATGTGTCAAATGTTTATTGAAAGGAATGATTGATTTATCAGTGTTTACAAGAAACAATGTGTTCAGAAAAGTAATACAAACTGTCAAGCACATTATGCTCTGTTTGGTTTTGTTCATGACTTTGTTCTGTACTGGAGCCTACTATTACTGTTATCTATTGAATCAAAGCTATTAAAATGTGCTTGAACAATTTTATCATTTCTTAATACTGTTTGTACTGGAAGAGAGAATGGGAGGGGATCGTCAAAAATTTTACTGGTAAAAAAAGGGGTCCCTTGGGAAAAAGGTTGGGAACCACTGCCCTAGTGGTTAGATGTGTAATTTAATGGTGGGCTCAGAGAAAATGCTGAGTCAGAGTGAGGTGCAGACGAGGAGACCGTTCGCGGTTTCTGGTGTCGGGGTGGTCGATGTTTATGTTCAGCAGACGTGCTTGGGTGCACCAGCCTGCCGGCCAGGCCAGAGCAGCGCGGAGCTGCCAGGGCCGAACGACGCTGCTTGCAGCTTTAATTCTATTTAGCATTGAAAGTCTGGATGGAAATCTGAGCTTAAAGATACATAAAGGAAGAATGGCAACTTGTGGTCAGATTAGGGTACTGCAGTCCATGTTTCAAAACAAACAAGTCCACCAAGGGTAACTATTGCCAGTTACGGCTCAGCACCAGAAGATTCAAGTCATACACTGAAAGGAGATAAGATATTACTTTTTGGTGACTGAAAAGTAGTGTGAGATATTTTTAGAGCCAGCTATTTTATTCTAATTCAATGTTAGCATTGTTAGCTCAACACTGGCCTCTAGTCTTCTTTACCAGATGTAAGAGTAAAACAAACTTTGTTTTACTTTCTTTTGCTTATAGTTTTTGCTTCTGTACTACCATTTTTCTTAGCTTCCATTTTTTCCACAAAGCTATACTCTTTGCTGGTCGGTGTCAAACTACAAATGCTGGTGCGGTGTTTGCCGACACAGACTTGGCAACCCTGCAGGCTCACATTTGATTGGCTCTGGAATCAGGAAGTTTGGAGGCAGGACAAAATGTGGGTGTTTCTCAATGCCAAGGAACCTTGCCTTGATGTCTTGGCCCCGCCCTGGTTGCCTAGGAGATACGTAATCGGGAGCCGCCAAGACGTTCTAATGTTCATGTTCTACCGAGGCGTGTGTTCTCCGTTTGTTAGCCGTTTAGCTAGCTGAGCAAGGATACATGGGAGGTGTCTTGTAGCCTAGCCTAGGTCAAAAATTACCCAGAATACACTGCGGTAATTCCAAAAGGATGGCAAATCAAAAGCCAGCAACCACTTTGGGGCAAATTTCAAGTTTAAAAGTAAGTCAACATATTTTAAATGTTTTTTTTTTAGATCCAAAGAAGTTATCTATGGTTGGTTAATTGCTTAGTAGTTGCAGCTTCGGTGGCTAGCGGGTAGTAACTCGCATATATATTTAATTTAACAAATATATAAACAATTTAAATATATTTATATTGAAACTAATAATTTATAAAATATAACGTTATCTCCCGTGTCACGTGACGTTACGTTACCGCTGTGGAAGCCGCCGTCACGTGATACGAGTCTGTTCCATTCAACCGTTTTCTTTGACCAAGGAAGGACAGTGTCCTCGTAAGTAAGGCGCCTGGCCTCGCAAGACATCGCCTCGCAAGACCAGGCGCCTTGACAATGAGAAACACCCTATGTAGCTTTTCAGCCTTTTTAACCCTCCCACTGTCCACATGGGTGACTCCGCCAGGAAAGTTGACCATTGAAAAGGATTGATGGTTTATCCCTTGGGTCCATGTGGCAGGGGTGAGGAGTGAGCACCACCTCACACCTGCCATATTGACCTCAAGGGATAAACCATCAATCCTGTTCAATGGTCAACTTTCCTGGCGGGGTCACCCATGTGGACAGTGGGAGGGTTAAAAGGAGAAAAAATGACAACCCTCCAGCTGGCTAAGAAGGAAATCTGTTTCAATGTAACCTTCCTTCCTGATTGAGACTTTAGACTGTTTTGGGATTATTTCACTGTAAAATTCTTACTCAGTACACCTTTAAACTAACTTTATATAATGCTTTAGTCTTAATTGCAGGTTCTTCATTCTCACTAGGGTAATGGGGAGCTAGCGTCTAACTCCAGTGGTCCTCAGGTGAGAGGTGGGGGACACCCCGGACAGGTCTCTAGTCCATCGCAGGGACACACAGAGACACTTAACACACCCACTCATACTTGAGACAATTTAGAGTCACCAATTAACCCACCATGCATGTTTTTGGTCTGTGGGAGGAAACGAGACTACCCAGAAAATAACTCACACGTGCATGAGGAGAACCTACCAACTCTGCGCAGAAAGTGTGTAATTCAAACCTGCAGCCTTTTCAGTGTGAGGTAACAAAGCCACCCCCTTTATTGATCCATTAGTTAATAATAAATTAACCTTTATTGATCCTCTTTGTGACATTTTTTCTCTGTATCTGACCCGTCCACGAAGAGCAGTGGGCTGCCACTGGTATGGATCTGCCAAGGTTCTGTTTGTTGCCTAAAGCCCCATTCCCACCTGTACCGGGTCGGCCCGGGCCGGGTAGCCCCAGTCGGCCCCAGCCTGGCCCGGTTGATTCCACACATCCTTGCCTTAAGCCCATGTGGGCTGATTCTACCCACCAATCAGAGGCTTGCTCTAATGGAAGGTGTGAATGGGCTGATTCTACCCACCAATCAGAGGCTTGCTCTAATGGAAGGTGTGAATTTACTGTCAGCAGTGGGCGTGTTGGCCCTGGTCGGCCTGAAGCAGTACCCCTCGGGAAGAGGGCCGAGAATGAGCCTTGGTTGGCCCGGGAAAATTCCAGGCCACCCAGATATGTAAACAACCTACGCTACCCGGCCCGGGCCGACCCGGTACAGATGGGAATGGCCCATAAGGATACTCGGGCACATGGGTTTCCGGGGCCTGGGACTGAAGCGCTCACCTTCTGATCAGTGAAAACCACTCTAACTGTTCAGCCACAACTACAGAGAATGTGTTAGAGATAAAAATAATCATTTTGATCAAACCTTGAGCCTTAAACCTTGAACTTTATTGTGTTGCATTTTTAAAGCATACATCATGACAGCACTAAGGATTAATATCGTTTCCATGAGTTTTATCAGAAAGGTCCCGTCTCCTCATGTGTAATAACAGGATCTGTAAGTTTGACCCAGAGTTTTAGTCTGTGGTTGGACCACATTCACCCAGTCAGCACATTCTGCCTCCGTAACTCATTCCAATATCATTCACTGGGAAAAGTACATTTTATGGAAAAACAGATTTCTGCCTGCTCATCTTAAAAACCCACTTTTTTATATTAGAGCAAAGCAAATGCAAAACCAGTGGGGTGAAAAGGGGGATTGCCACTGTGACAGGGCCTAGTTTGGACAACTTTAATTATCTTCTCAATTATTTGGTGGTAAACCCTTAGAAGTCAGGACTTGCTGCAGTAGTGAAGAAAAATAAGGAAAATATGATATTTTACTCAGATATTTAACACTCCTTTCAGACTGATTCAAGATAACAAAAGAGCATCAGTGTTTGAGTGTTTCCAAATTTTGATAAAAGATGATTTTTTTTTGTTCGCCTAAGCAAACTAAATCATAATAACCAGTCTACCACTGGACTAACGACTAGCTGGAGATAGGAAAATTGGAGGAAATTACACAAGTTATCATATGGAATCACAGCAAATTGTGATCTTTGACATTTTTGTGACAAGTCGTCACTGAAAATAAATTGAGAACGTTTTGAGACTTGCAACAGCTATTTTTGAAGAAACTGGTGACCCAAAATTTTATGAATATGCCGCAAAAGGATCTGAGACCCTGTCAAAAACTTTGTGAACATTTCAATATTAACCCTAACCCTAATGCTACCCACTAACCCGGCCTTTCAAAACTTTGTGAACATTTCCAGACATTTTATAATTTCTCTGACAATTGCCATTTGCAATTGGTCACCAACATTTGTAGCCCACAAAGATTCTGGTTAAATTATTTCAGATTTCAACTGTTTTGAGCTTGTAGTTATTACTAAAGTTTAAAAAATGTGTTCAATGCTATTTTCAGACACTTTTAAACACTTGATTGTCTCACACAGCCAGTTAACTCCATGCTTTGACTTTTTACTACAGAAAAGTCATCACTGACCTTAGAAGAGGAACAGATAAAAATGTGCTTGTTCATCCCTTTTCATGAACCAGACTGTGACAAGACCATATGTTTGGTCGTACTTTTAATCTCTATTCTTTACTCTAACAAACTGTGTCAGCACGATTGTTTCAGAAAACCAAACAACAGAGTCTCTAAAAAGTGAAACAACAAAAACAAAGACAGTCACATCTGTCGAGGAAACAAAGAACATCTGCGTTTATGGTGGTGGGCCTTCTCTTTTCACTAAGGAAGGGCTGGCGCAGCTTTGCTTAGAGGAAACCACTCCAAGTCATAACTCTCAAGTTGTCCACACCCCAGCAGAAAGAACCCACTGAAGAGTGCAGGGGCTGGGGTGACGGGGTTAGCAAACTGCCTGAGTGTCTATAACAGGCTCCATAATGGACTGTGGTTGACTCCACTGAGCATCTGTGGACTTGGTGTTTTATAGCCCGATCCTTATTGTGTCTGCAGTGAAACTCGGAGAGCGGGGGCCTGATGAGCTGAAGCAGAACCTAATGTCTGTCGCATTATTCCCTCTGTAAGAAAATATAAGATCCAGCTGAAGAAATAAAGCTGATGTGTAGGTTTGTTGCATTAAGAAATGCCTAAAGATTCTCATCCATGAAATGCTCTATTTGGGAAGACCAGAAAGCAGGGCATTACAGTCTATTCTACTGGTGAATAAAGCATGCATCGTCTCCGTATTAACCCGAAGGAGGATGGAGTGGGTTCTGGCAATGTTCTTTATATGATAAAAACATATCTAAGTAATATTTTTAATAAGAAGAATAAAAGTCGGCTCAGAATCAATAATTACAGGTTCTTCACTTGCTTAGATGGATTAAAAGACAGAGATTGTAGTTTTGGTAAAAGTTTCTTTCTCTGGGCCTTGGGACCAATAACTAAAACTTCAGTTTTGTCCTGGCTGAGCTGGAGAAAGTTTTCTGCCATCCAGGATTTGATGTCCACGATGCTGTTAAAAAGTGCATCTATTGGCTGTGTATCATAAGGAGACACGGAGATGTACAACCGTGTATCATCAGCATAACTGTGAAAGTTCACTCCATGTCTCCTGTTTCCTGATGACACCACCAAGAGGGAGCATATAGAGGTTAAAAAGCATTGGGCCTAACATTGAACCCTGGGGCACACCATGTGATCCCATGGACCCTAGAGGAACAGGTATCAATACTCACCATAAAAGTCCTGTCTGTGAGGTAAGATGTGAACCATCAGTGAACAGCATTTGAGAGGCTGGTCTGTTTTAAACGGGTTAAAAGAATAGTTGGTCTACTGTATCGAAGGCAGCACTGTAGATCCAGTAGAACCAACACAGTCGCCTTCTGGGCATCATAGTTTACTCTAAAATCATTTTAAATCTTTAAAAGAAATTTGTGCTATGGTTCACCCTAAAACCAGACTGAAATTTCTCTAGGACATTATGAATGTTAATAAAAATCATTTAAAACAAGCTTTTCTAAACTTTTGCTTAAAACTGGTAAGTTAGATACCGGTCGGAAATTGTTTGGATTGTTAAAATTTAAATTGCTTTTCTTCTGTGAATAGTGCTATATAAATAAAGTTGATTTGATTTGATTTGATTCTAAAGGGGCATCACCACCGCTCCTTAAAAGGCAGCAGGAAAGACCCCCCGTCTTTCATCAGAATTAAAATCTCATCTCTAAAAGAGTCATAAAATTGCTTAAGAAATCTAGTGGGAAATGGGTCCAACACACATGTGGTGGGCCTCACTGAGGAGAAAACTTTATCAAGACTTCACCAGTAAACATCCAGGGAGCAGACACTGAGGTGGTGGATTAAGTACCTGGGTGTTGTAGAGTTAACTGCATGCTGAATCACCTCTGTTGCTATTCAGTGGAGATTCTGAAAAATGACCAATCAGATTAACCTATGAAGCTTACATCATACATATAAATATCCCGGATACTTATATATCGATCTAAGTTTATACATCAACCTGTTTGATCTAATTTTAATCCAAATATTAATGTTTAATTTAGATAATTAAATTTAATAGCAAAAGTTATTTTGAATCAGAAGCTAGGATCTTTGCTTTCAAATAACCCCAGAAATATTAAACCTTTTCTGTGTTTCGTTTAAATAATGAGGCAAGTTTAAAAATGAAGAAATGTATTACTAACAATTTTAAACTGAAAGATTTGAAACGACAATCATAAACGACAATTCAAGGATGACAATTTAACGACAATTTTTAACAGCTTTGATATTAAACTTGTTTTAAAAGCAAACCTGTGGCTGAATGGAAGCTAAATGAAAAATACGAGTTTGGATGTGTGAGTGAGGTTATTAGAAGGTTTCTTTCACAGAGAGTTGGAAGCGTTCTGTATGAAAATGATGTTTTGAGGCTAACTGAGTTATTTAGAGAGAAAACAGCATCAAACACATTCTGTCGAGGTTTACCTCATCCAATCAGAAGACCCCCGTTTTGGATCCGAAGTGTCCAGGTGGAGATGGGTTTCCTCCAGGCACGAGGTTGGTAGAAAAACCTCTAGCACGACCAAATCGGTCCTGAGATGTCTTCTTGGGTCACTCGACTGGTGGAACTATTTGCTTCTCAAAGTCCGTAACTCTGAAGGAGTTTTTTGTCTTAACTCAGAAATCAGCAACTCTGGGTAGAGTCTTCGTTAGCTGGTTACAGTTCGTTTATTCTTGAGCTATTCTGGCCGGCGTGACTGAACAGCAGGTGGAGATTCAGGGACGGCCGTTCCCCTTTCCTCCGTGGTGTTGGTTCAAGAACTGACTCTGAAGCTGGTGATGGTTAGTTTTACCAAGCTCCAGGACACGTCCACTCTCTCAGGAATAAAGCTTTGATCATGCGTCAAAACCATGTGTGAAGTTATGTTTATCTGGACTCTGTGTTAGCTGGATAAGGTGAACTGACCTTCTGATATGCTGAACACATCTTTTACTGTCATCATAATCATTATTATACTTATTATTATTATTATTATTATTATTATTATTATTATTATACCCAAAGCATAAATTCATTTCATGTAATTAAAATACCTTTATACTGAACCAAGTGATCATTTATGAGATTGTGTTAAACAGTAATCAAATCAATGAGTTTTATTAATTATTATCTAATTATTATCATCGTTACTTGAAGTGTCCTCTTCCTGGGATGGAACAGCAGCAGATATGGTGATAGGTTCTTGCAGACATTGTGGCTCCTTGGGTTAATCTGTGGATTTAAAAGTACTGTTTGACCCAGCTTGACCCAGCTGGGTAAAAGTGACCTTTGCCACAAATTAGAGAACCTTCATCACGGTACAGTGTTTACCTCAACAGTAAGCTGAACTGGTCCAACAACCCAAATGCTCTGTATAAGAAGGGCCAAGGCTGCCTCCTGAGGAGGCTGAGGTCCTTTGGACTTAATTCCCAGCTGCTAAAATAATTTCATCACTTGGTTGTTGGCTCTGTTATCTACTCTGCTGTGGTCTGTTGAGGTGTAGGCAGCTCTGACCGAGACTTGAAGTGACTGAATAAACTAGTTAACAAAGCTAGCTTGGTTCTGACCTTCCCACTGGATTCAGTTGAGGAGACGTGTGAAAGGAGGATATTGGGGAAGATGACCTCCATCTTTAAAAACCCCTCCCACCCACTGTGTTCCACTGTGGAGACCATGGACAGCTCCTTCAGAGGTAGACTGAGACATCCCAGATGTAAAACAGAACGCTACCGTAGGTCATTCACCCCCTCTGCAGTAAGAGTGTACAACACCTCAGTTTAACTAGTACTAGCAGTATCCTGGTACACAATAACACCAATGCAATACTCAGAATGTTCAATACTTGTTTTTTGTTTGTTTGCTTGGTTGTTTTTTTTTTTGTGGTCGAAAGTTATAATACTAGCTTACTGCCTATGTATATACAAGTACCTTTGTTATTATTTCTCTTCACATTATTCTCTTAAGTGTTGGTGCTGCTGTAACAAATGAATTTATCCACTGTGGGATCAACAAAGTCTATTCTATTCTATTCTATTCTGTTCTAAAGAGCAATAAATACCCAACTACATCTAATAAACCAGGGCTGCCAACATTTGAACATTTCAATGTGGGGAATGTATAAATAACAAACAAATGAAACAGGGAAAAAAAGGTCAACAGGCTACAATATTCAACCCTGAAACTAATGTTGGCAAAATATTTTTTCTGGTACGAATTAGCCACCTACATGCTATATGCTTGAAATACTGTTCTTTTGTGAAAATAGACAGCTTTTTCCACATTTTATCAATTTTTTTATATGTTTTATTTACAATTAATTAACATTGTGGGGTTTTTACATAAACGTGATCACAGCATCCATTTTGCCTCAAAAAAGGGAATTAAATTATTTTCCTCTGCCAGGCAAAACCTAATAACCCCCCCCCCCCCCCCCACACACACACACACACACAGGGGAATAAAATAATATAAAGAAAATCTCACTCCAAGACTTGTCTGTTAAAGTTATAGACCAAAGCAGAATTATTCCTGTGATTTAAGCCAAAAGTCGTTCAAACACATAACAATAAAGGCAATGTCTGCAGATCCATCAGCTGCCAGAAAATCTCCCCCATCTGCCAGCCTGTCAGCATGAATGCTTCCATACCTTCCTTTACTTTCTTACCACTGTGAATAAGCAGGCAAAGGTGTCTCACAATATCACAATTTACTGCTTCAAATAAAACTGTCAAGAGGGGACAATAACACCCCATTAATGCTTCTGCATCCTAGGAAGTCACATGACTTCAAAAAACACACAAAAAGCATCATCTGTGCAGCTTTTTGCACTGAACCGAGCAGAGAGAGAGAGAGAGAGAGAGAGAGAGAGAGAGAGAGAGAGAGAGAGAGAGAGAGAGAGAGAAGAGAGAGAGAGAGAGAGAGAGAGAGACTCATATGATCGTTTTATGAATGTTTGAAATCTTGAATATAATACTAATTTAAGTTACTGTCTGTAATGTCTGTGTATCAGTGTTATTATCAAATCATAATGCAAATTAAAATTATTTAATATAATGCAATAAAGTGAAGTTATTGTGCATTTGTCCATAAAGTTACAATGTTTTTTTTATCAAAGTGCATCAACAAATACTGTGAAAACATTCAAAGATTTGTTTTTACGAAGCAGAAAATTGATCTAAACCAATAATCTTTGGAATATTTATGTTATGCATACCAATGCTCGACATAAAGAATCAAACCAGATGGTTATCCCACAGTGTCGTAAACTCAATAGCCTCTCGTAGTTGTTTTTATGTCCTTTTGTTGCCTTTTCTGTCATTTTTTTTCTAAGATTCCGCCCCCAGATTCATGCTGTGCTTGTTGGGTGGTTAGCATCATCTTACAAACAAAAACTTAGCTACGACTCACGCAGGATGCGGTCACAGGAGGAAATCTGTAATGGACACATGTAAGCCAGAAGCCACAGCGTAGCTGTAATCAACTGATGTGTCTTATAGAAGGTCAAAGCGGCAGGGGAAAAAATTAATGCTGAGCACAGGGTGAAGTGTGCTGTATGTGTGTCATTACCCCATCAGCACCTTTTCTAATATGTTATATTCATTAATACTTTATTGAAATCAATATTTTTACAGGTTTTTAGCTATAAAATGCACTCGCTAGTTGCCTCGTATGTTTAAAATATACGTTATAGTATAAATTATTAGTAGATCAATGTAGGGTGTGATTTCAAGTTAGAAAATTACGCCTCCTGGTGGTGCAAAATTCTTTGTGGGAAAACCAGTTTGCACAGCATCGCCCAAACACCAGGGGACGCGGTACAATCATAGCGGCAGTGCTCCCTCTAATTATTCGAAGAAGAAGAGAAGGCTTCTCAGCTGAGGAAAATGGCAGACGTTGAGCTGGACATCATGTCCAGCAGAATGAATAATGGAAACGAACACATGTAAGTTCTGTAATTCGGAGACAACTGAGGCTGGTGGCTGTGAGACTTAAATGCATTTCGGTGTCCGTTTTAAATGGAAATCGCTACATGTGCGGAGGATGAAAGAGTCGCAGTCTCACGTTGTTTCACGAGCGAGCTGAGATGCTAACGACAGGCTAACGCTTTCGGCTAAGTGTAATTTAGCTCTGCTAGCTTAAGTTTTCTTTAACGCGTAGCAAATACAGCGGCCAGGTTGTTTTGTTCATTCTAATTTGCTCATATACACAATGTACGCCTGAACACATTAGAAAAGCTTATAGTTTTATCGAGTTTGAATGTGAGTTAGCGAACAGGATATAGCCTGCTAAGTTTGCTAAAGACATTTAGCGTATCTGTGCTAATAGCCGAGCCATCAGTCTTGGCGGTTTGAGCTAACAAGTAGATCTGGCATGGCGTTAAGTGAGTGTATGATATGAATTATAGGATTTCTGTTATTAGTAACTCCTATGCTGTAAACAACTGTTAACCCCGGTTTAAAGTGAATTAAAAACATTACGTAACCTTGATCCTCATAATGTATGTGTTCTCACTGTCGAGTGGGTTAGCTTGAACTTTATTTACCTTACAGTTGTTAGATCAACAATGCTCGTGGTCCTGAATGTTCTGTTTTTGTTTGGAAAAATGCAATCAAACCAAGTTCTGCTTAATGTGGATCCAGAAAAACGTTTAACTAATGAAATTGAAGCTATTTGACCTTCTGTTAAATAGCTACTATGGCTTAAGCGTTCAATTAAATCCTTCAATCTAGAAAACATTTATTTTTCTGTAAATTACAGATAATGGTCACCACTGTCATAACCCTCTTATTATTTTTTTTTCTTTTTTTTATTCCTGAACAGAAAGCAAGATCTGGAGAGCCATGAAAGAAGTGGAAATGAAGACAGCGGGGACATATCTGAGGAAGAGGAGGAGGAAGAGGTAGGGATGAACAAGAGCAAGACCTAAAAATCACCAGTGGTGGTAATTAAGATCTTAACCATTCACTCTGATTCACTTGAGTGTTTACCGGTATCAATCAATCAGGGTTGTTTATTTGGTTATTTTAAAGTTAAGAATGGGAGAAAAAAAACATGAAACATATCTGACACATTAGTGTTTCTTATGTGGGTGGATGTTGTTTGGTGATTTGGGTGTTTTACGGTTTGAACCCATTTTTCTTCTAAGAAGTGTCGTCCTTGTTCCTTGGAGGAACGATAACATAAAAAAATGTAAAAATCCAGTATTACACAGTAATTAACTAATTTTATTATGAACACAGTAACTAAAACATTCTTTACTCTACTGATTTAAATTTACTTATAAATAATTCAGAATGACATCTAAAATATTCTTTTTTTTTTGTTCCAGGAGGAAGCTGTAAATACTGAGAAGGTCGATGAAGGGTCCAAACATCACAGCGGTAGTGGTAAACGCAAGAGGAAAAAACACAAGCATCGCAGCAAGCACAAAAAACACAAACATGTATCTGATGAAGACAAGGACCGTAAGCGAAAGCATCGTCATAAACACAGGAAACACAAACGCAAAGAGGACACCTCCCCGTCTGCTGCCGCCCTCTTTGGTTCCTCCACCCACAAGAAGGTGGAGTCGTCTCCCTCTTCTGGGAATCCCAGTCTGGATGACAGGGCCGTGCTGGAGGACCTGGAGAAACAGAGGGCCATGATTAAAGCTGAACTGGACAGTCAGCTGATGGAGGGCAAGGTTCAGTCTGGCATGGGTTTGATTCTTCAGGGCTACAACTCTGGGTCTGAAGAGGATGGAGACGCCAGGTTCAGGAATGGAGAGCAGCGTCTGAGGGGCAGCTCAGGTAAACCCATCTCTCCAAGAGGGGGGAAAAGTGGGAAATCGAGGCGAGACTCAACAGAGGTCAGTAAGTCCAGCTCCAAGCGTCGTAGCAAGTCTGCAGAGAAACCCGCCAAGGAGTCTAAGCAGGACAAAGGGACCAAAAGCAGTAAGGACGCGGGCGTTAAGGACAGAGGGCGTGGCAGGAGCAGGTCTAAGGACAAAAAACGCTCGGGCAGCACTGATCGGCCCAAGGAGAGACGGAAGTCTAGTTCTCCTTCCAACTTAAAGAACGAGAAGAAAGCCGATCGTGTTGATAAGCGTTCCTCTCCACAGCGAGATGACAGGCCAAACCAGGACAGAGCAAGTCGACGGTCCAGGTCACCAGTACGAGAACGGCCAAGCCGCTCAGATGCAGATCGGGACAAACGGGTCGCCAAGTCTCCGTCTAAGGACGCCTCGCTGGGGAAAGAGAACCGCTCCCCTCACAGACGAGGGCCTCACAGCCCTCCACGGAAACGCAGTGCTTCTCCTCGTCACCGAGACAGTCGCCATGTGTCGACTGGCGCCTCCGAGCGGACGTCAAAACAGAACCACTCTCCGTCCAGAACCAAGTCTCCCCCCAGAAGGGGCCGCAGCCGCTCACCGGACCTCAGGAGGAGGGAGTCAGACAGGCAGGACTCACCCCTCAGGTTCGTCACTCGCTGCTTCATCGTTAGGTGGTTATCTGTTTACCCACAAAGCATTTGTGTTCGGTTTAATGCCTAGGGTCAGAATACTGCTTCGTGGGACCAATCTGTGTTGAAACGAGTCGTTAAAATACAAATTAAAAAGTGAGGAAGACACAAAATAAATATTCTGACGACATTGGATGAAAGAGTTCTCCTCTGATCCTGCAGGAAGCGGCCTCGACCTGACGCTGGGCCCGCCAGAGACCGGTCTCGGGAAAGGAGTCCTAGGCCCGCCATTCGCCGCCGTGTCAGTCGCTCCCCTCTGAGGAGGAGGTCCCCATCACCACGGCGACGCTCCCGCTCCTCCCCCCGCAGACGAAGCCGGTCTCTGCTCAGACACAGGTGATGGTGACGCTGTTATGTGGCTTTAGACTGGAACTGATGACATAATCTTTAGTGTTCTGATGAGATTATTCATCCGCGTTGAAATGAACGACTTACAGATCAGGAGAGAGAGACCGGTACGGTCGGCTCCGCCAGTACCGACGCTCCACGTCTCGTGACCGGGAGAGGAGGAGGAGGCGCAGCAGAGATGAAGATAAGTTTAAGGGCAGCCTGTCGGAAGGGATGAAGGTGGACCAGGAGTCCTCAGAAGAAGACGTGTGCGTAAAAAGCGATCAAATCAGATATTTTATCACTTATAAAAGCTGTGTGAATGTTTTCATCCAGACCAGATATCATTTCTCTTCCGTGACTTTGGCTCTTTTCAGGTTGGAGGACTTTGAAGGTGAGGAGATAGATGAAGAAGCCCTCATCGAGCAGCGGCGCCAGCAGCGCATGGCTATCGTCCAGGTCTGGTCTCCATCTTGGTTACAACCACAGATAAAGATGGAGTCCCCTCTCTGAACCTTTCCTCCCTAACCCAGAAATACAAGGTCCTGAACGAAGACACCAACATGGTGTCGGAGCCCAGCAGCCCTCAGAGCAGCACGCGGAGCCGCTCTCCTTCGCCCGACGACATCCTGGAGCGAGTGGCCGCAGATGTGAAGGAGTATGAACGCGAGAACGTCAACACCTTCGAGGCTAGCATCAAAGCCAAGCACAACCTCATCGCCCAGGAGAAAGACGGTAACGTCCCCGTTAAATAACGAGTCCTGTTGGCATACAAGGCCAACTGAATGAACCGCGCCGTCACCTGTAAGCGAGCAAGGACGCAGCTACAAACGGTTCTGTTTATAGACCGTGACACGAGTCACCACAGCTGCCGCTGATGAGCACGTGCATCTGTGTTCAGCTCAAAGCTCCAGATGGGCTCCTCTCCTTTTATCAACCACAAATTTTACCTTCAATCTGAAAATTTCCAGATTATTTTTTCCGGCCACCAGAGCAGATCAAGTTTCATCCGATCGCTGAATGAACAATAAATGAGTTCATTTCCCTGCAGCCTGTGACACCAGAGCGGCGTTGAAGTAGAGGACTGTGTGAGAAATGCACTTTTGTCATGCAGGGGTTATAATTTTGTTTTTTCTTCTGTCATGTGTTCATTCAGTTGCTGGCTTGTATTCCAAAGCCTGGTTGTGTCTGCCTCCTGCAGCATGTTTTGATCTCTGCACAGTATGTGAATCAAACACATGTTCCAGATTTACTGTTCTAGGATGACGTGTGTGAGCCCCGGATCTCATCCTGTCTCTCTGGTTGCTGTTTGTTGTTTTTTTCCAGGAGCCAACCCAAAGAAGCCCTCGGCCCCCGACATGTTTACGGAGTCAGACGACATGTTTGCTGCTCATTTTGATGTAAGTAAGGACCCGTGTGGCATCCTGGTGCTATTTTGTTCTATTATAATGTTAATTAACCCAAAAGGGTGCGATTGAAACACTGGACGATAAGGAACATGTCCTTTTTTTCTGTTGCCTCTGCAGAGTGCCAGGATGCGAGCAGCCGGCGTGGGAAAGGACTTCAAGGAGAACCCAAACCTCAGGGACAACTGGACCGATGCAGAAGGATACTACAGTAAATCCTCCCTGGTGGTTCCAGTGCTTTACATTCTACTCCCATAGTAACCCTGTGGTTTGTTTGTGTTGTTGTTCAGGAGTAAACATCGGCGAGACTTTAGATAAGCGCTACGACGTGTACGGCTACACGGGGCAGGGTGTGTTCAGTAACGTGATCCGAGCCAGAGACACGGCCAGAGCCGGCCAGGAGGTGGCAGTCAAGATCATCCGAAACAACGAGCTCATGTGGGTCCAGCCATCCACACGGCCTGTATAAATGTTTGTCAGATCTTGTTAATTCTCTAACGCTCATGTTTGTGGTAAACAGGCAGAAGACGGGATTGAAGGAGTTAGAATTTCTCCGGAAGCTAAACGATGCCGATCCTGACGATAAGTTCCACTGCCTTCGCCTCTTCCGACACTTCTACCACAAGCAGCATCTCTGTCTGGTGTTTGAGCCGCTCAGGTACCCAGGAGAAACCGTCTTTGTTTACATCTCTCACCGCAGCTTTTATCTGATGACCACCTGCCCGTCTCACCCGTAGTATGAATCTGCGAGAGGTGCTGAAGAAGTACGGTAAAGACGTTGGACTCCACATCAAAGCTGTGCGTTCCTACAGCCAGCAGCTCTTCTTGGCGCTCAAGCTGCTGAAGCGATGCAACATCCTCCACGCTGACATCAAGCCAGACAACATCCTGGTGCGGTCTAACACAAGTCAACCTTCCAGAGTGCTCAGAACAACAGCCGCGTGTGTTTAACATCATTATGTTTGGTCCTCTTTCAAGGTGAACGAGTCTAAAACCATTCTGAAGCTTTGTGACTTTGGCTCAGCCTCACATGTGGCTGATAATGACATCACACCGTATCTTGTCAGTAGATTTTACAGAGCTCCAGAAATCAGTAAGTTTAAATTTTCTCCTTTTGTTCGGTTTCTGTTTCGCCTGAGCTTCACTCCGAGCGTGTTTCCCTCAGTCATAGGAAAGCTTTACGACTACGGGATCGACATGTGGTCGGTGGGGTGCACGTTGTATGAGCTGTACACCGGGAAGATCCTGCTCCCCGGATCTTCCAACAATCACATGCTGAAGCTGGCGATGGACCTGAAGGGCAAGATGCCCAACAAGGTAAGCTCGCATCATTTCACATCGTGTTTGCTGTTCAGCGCGTGATGCAACTTCCTGTCGTGTTTCTTCAGATGATTCGTAAAGGTTTGTTCAAAGACCAGCACTTCGACCAGAACTTGAATTTCCTCTACATTGAAGTAGACAAAGTGACTGAAAGGGTGAGAAGGTCTTCTAAATTCTGTTTCCCTGATATTAAAGTGATTTTTTATTAACTTTGACTTTTTTTTTTTTTTTTTGGTTCACCAGGAAAAGGTGACGGTAATGAGCACCATCAACCCCACCAAAGACCTGCTGTCTGAACTCATCGGCGGCCAGCGGCTGCCCGAGGACCAGAGGAAGAAGGTGATGCAGCTGAAGGACCTGCTGGAGGGCACGCTGATGCTGGACCCGGCTAAACGCATCAGCATAAACCAGGCTCTGCAGCACCCCTTTATACAGGAGAAGATCTGAGACCCTCCCAGAGCGGACAGGACAGCAGCGACCACTAAACCAGCTCTGGAGCGAAGCAGCAAACCTCTGAACTCTTGTTTCAGAATCTCACCCAGTTTTGTTCTTTCAGCAGGACTCTAATGGATTCTTTATTGTGTTTTATTGTAAATAGATCATTGAGATAGTAGCCATTCTGAGTTACACGCTTTGATTTTGTTTTTCATTGTATACTTCCCCTCATACCATCAAATGCAGTTACTTTTTAATTTAAATGGCACTGGAGTGATTAAAAGAAACTATGATTCCTGTAAATACTGACGAGTCTGTTGCATCAACTAAATCAAGCAGCAGACGAGGAAAGGTCAGAGTGCAGCATTTTTTTCTGACCACATTGCTCATAGTGGGATGATGCATGCTTTTGAATGTGGTGCAGCCCTGTGTTGAAGCTCCATAACTGCAGTCACAACCTGATCTGAAAGAAAAACGTGCATTTCTGATTAAGATTTTTAAAACTGGTAGAATTATTGTTTTTTTTTTTTTTTTCATTTTTTAACCCCTCGTCCAATTCTCTGGCTCTAAAGGCTCTCAGATTTAAGTGCCTCCTGTTTGAGCTTGGTGTGTTAAACACCAAACGATGCCACACCCGTGACTCTCCTCTAATGTTGTGTACATACAGTCTAAAGTCGCTTTCCTTCACGTATGTTTTTTTTTCTTTACATGATGTGGTAAAACCAATCTTGTGGATTACAATAAACAATAGTTGTGGAAACGCTACTGAAAGAGCACCTTCAGTATAAAACAGCTTTTTAGTAATAAATTGTTTCCTACTGTAAACAAACAGCTGTTTGCTTGTTTTTCTTTCAGACCTCATAATGAACAATATTCCCTGATCGGTCTTATTGAATAAAACACAGAGAAAGAAAAGCTTTTTAATGATTCCTAATGCCGAAATTCTAAGAATCATAATTTAATAGAGAACAGAATGTGTAAACTACATCAAGTTTGCAGAAGACAGATCAAAATAAATTGCCTCTGGTAGTAGTAGGCTTTATTTTGCAACATGGATGTTTTATCCCCACAAATAACAACCCTGGAGGAGTTCTGCTGTGTGGTGGAGTTGCTAATGCTAATGGTTAGCTTCTACTAGTCGAAATGTTATCTGCTTTTTCCTGGATGCTTAACCAACAACAGCCTTCCATCGTTGAGTCAAGATGGGTGAGTCCATGAGTGTTCACACAGTCATGCTGTCAGGCTTTTCAAGTCAGAGTGTCACCGTCTATTTTCTGTCAGAAGCTAATGCAGCAGATAGGTGTAGGAGACTATTTTCATGTTCAGCCTGTATGAAAATTGATTATAATCAGAAATAATCATTTAAAATGCTTTGATGCACACATTAAGGTCAATTGAAGTTTGGGTGAAAACTCTCAGTGCTCTGGGACCAGAAGAAGACAATGACAAAGTCCAATAGCAGTAAGGGACACGGTGGTGAAAGGAGATAAAAATGTCGACATTTTGAAGTATTTGCATTTACTGAAAATGTTGCAGGGGTAAGAAGAGTTTGCAAAAGTTGAAACAATCAGCTGCGAACGTTCTGATCAAAACCCATCAAATTCAAACTGACGGTATAAGTGAAAAATACCAGTTCGTGTCATGTAGAGGCCCACAACTTTGATCAATATTTTCCATTATGAAATGAAAAGAGCTCCAAAAGGGGGCGGGGTTTACCCCCCTGTTTCACCAAAATCCTATAGATTTCAATGGGTAAGTTTCATCATAAGAAGTAGTTACCAAATGTTACAGTTTGTGTGAAAACAGAAAAATCAGACTTCCGCTTCAATAAGTGCATAAAGATGAAAACATGTTTGATGAGGGTTCGTACTCACAGTAAAAAGGATCAAGGCTGCAAGAACTTTGCAGCATCAAAAGTGAAATCTCCATTTTCACTATTTCCCACTCTGGTGCTTCGCTCCATTACATGATTGCACTTGTGTTGAGCTCCTGAAAAGCATAATGGGAGTCTCGTTTAGAAAAAAACTCCTATTTTTCTCCCATTTGAAAGCAGAAGAGTGATGCAAGAGCTCCCTGTGCTTGAGTGGAGCAGAGTTTGGTAATAAGGCTTCTGATCGGAGCTGATGGGCTGTCAACCTCAAGGGGTTTGTAAAGACATGTAGGCTGTAGTGGGATAACCACCGGTGAAGGTGTCAGTGAGAATCATCTGGCACGCTAAAGCATGCTGGCTTTAATCTCAACATGAAGAGATGAGGACATGGCTGCCTTTAATCTGAATATGTAACCAAACAAGTCATTTATGGCCTTCAGATTCATGAGAGCAAGAGGTCAGGCTGGTGCTCTGCTACCAGCTGGGGGTATCACCGTAAAATGATCACTAGAGGGCGATAGAGGCATCTAAAAACTTTATCTGTGCGTTAGAAATATTCAAACCCCGAACCAGTGTCAAGGTATTTACTTTTACATTTAATTAAGGATTTCATATCACATTTGCAACAGATTTGATATGTTAGTGAGTTAAATGTATTGGTAACATTTTACAAAGAGTCCCCCTTTATTCGTGTTACTTAGTGCATTATTAAGCATTAATAAACAAAGGTTCCCTTTATTAACGTTCCTGGTATTGTTAACAATTAAGTGTCTTTAAGGTTAGGACAAGAGGCCAAAAGAGGTGTCTGCTAAGTAATACATTACTTAATATGGTTGAGCAGTTGTTAATACTAGGTAATTAATGCTTACTAATGCACCAAGTATCGTTAATGAGGGGCCCTCATTGTAAAGTGTATGTATTTTGTGAAAAAGAGCTCATATGACAACTTTTGGCAAATCAAAGTAATTTTCTTCTGTAAGACATTTCTGCAAACTTTATTCAGTTGATGTTTGCTGAATTTTATTTTTTTATAAAATGTTGCAGTAATTATTGTTTTTCTTTCTGCAATAGTTTTTTATGTGACAAAAGCCTCAGATGATCCCACATTGATTATTTAATACTTTGGTTTGCAGACAGGTTCATGGCTGAGTCTGAGCAAAGCAGGCCCGCTTCGTAACACGTCCACCGTTGTGCTGGTGTGTGTTTGATTTTCCACAAAGGTGACGTCTAACATCTTAGAGTGGGAGATCAGGGGTTCAATTCCTGGTCGGGTCATACCAAAGATTTTGAAATAATGGGACCCAATGCCTCCCTGCTTGACACTCAGCATTAAGGGGTTGGATTGGGGGGTTAAACCACCAAATAGTTCCCGAGCGCGGCTTGTCTGCAGCTCACCGCTTCCCCAGAGGATGGGTCAAATGCGGAGAACAAATTTCGCACACACACCTGTGTGTGAGAACTAATGGGACTTTAACTTTAAGATGGTCTTATCTACTATTCATCCAGAAGTTGTGGTTTGCAAACCTGAGCCATTCTATCATGTTTCTGTTCAGTCTTCTCAAATCCTAAAGTCGTCAACTAGTCAGAGTTAACATGCTAACTGAGTCTCTGACATGTGGATGTTGACTCTCTGAATGTTCTCTTAGGGGGACGGACTACTGTGCTGAATGAATCCCACATGTAGCGGACTGACCGACTCCTGATCATTTAAAAGGTTCCTTAAACATTGGTCGGCATCTTCCCTCCTTACTAAGGTATAGATATAGACGTATAGCAACAGTCTCATTTCTATATATTATTTTCAACGTACTTAGTTTTAATTATTCTGTTTCTGCTGTTTTAACGATATGGTGTAATGTTATATTTAAATTCTTCAGTGGTTGTTTTTACCAAATTGTAAACACTTAACCTGTTCTGACCTGTAGACCGCGGGAAAGAAAGAAGGTGTGCTTACTTTTTGTTGGCTTGCTGCAATATCTAAATATGTCAAAAAGAAGAACAGAGACTGAAAATATAATTTCCATTTTTATTAAAACCATACAAACATTTGTTGTCAGTTATAAAAGAGCGAAGCTGATCTTCTGGCGGCGGTAAAGCGCCGTGCCTTTGCCTGGGAATCTCTGCTTTCAAAGTCAATTCTTTATTGGTCCCAGGACACGCCGCACTCCCTTTACTAAGCCTACAGAAGAAGTCATTTATTTACATAATATATTTATATATATATATAAAAGGACAATAAATGTGAAAACTTGAAAAAGAAAAGCAGAATGCATGTTACAAATCTTCTGATAGTAAGACTTTTGTCATATAAATGTTCTGTTCCATTTATTTTTCACGTCTCACGAGACACTTTTACATGTTTAAGTTTGAAATTGTTTTATTTTCATTCACAATGGAAGATTGGCAGTGATCTTTCTTTTTACCGACAGGCAGATACGTTTAAGGCACATATCTCAGCAGTTCCCTCTTTCAAAGGAAACCAGCTCCACGTCTTTGAAACAACAAAACCTCATCAAAGCATGGCTACAAAATAACAAAAAGTACCAAAGAACAATAAAACGATTTGTACCTAAATTCTCTGAACGAAAGGTAAACTCCTCGATTTTCTGTGTGCAGTTACAGAAGACTGCAAGGCAATACTAACACGGCTGACAAAGTCACTGCAATACTTGATGGCAGTCCACATACTGAACTTTAAGAGCTTTGGAAAACAAAACAAATGATTTTCTATAGAACAAAACATATCATGTTGAAGCACTCAGTGAAATGCTGCAAACCTTGCCAAGTACTGGTCATTAGCACACATTAAAACCAAACAAGTACTCATATCAATTCATGTACAAATACATAAAGCACCAATTGTAGGACACAAAGTCCATTCGTGCAATCCAACAAACAGAATACAAAAAAAAGTTTTTAAAAACACTGTTACACACACTTGTGAGTACCTTACCAGACTAACTAGACCGAGCCATTTAGATATCAAGTAGACGACAATCTATGGCAGAAGACTTGGATGTCTCGTTCATTATTTTTGGACTGGCTCTTGATGAGAAATACCTCTTGGTAAAACTTGGTAGATGCACTGAAACGTTTACAGCTTCACAAAAGTAACATACAAACAAAATGACATCAAATGTAAATATAACACCCAGGAAAAGCTATGATATTTAAAGTTATCTTCAGGGCCTTTTAAATGGACGACACTGTGTCTCACCTGGAACGTCAAAGATTTAGTGTTGTTGTACCTTTGATATTAGATCGGTTGATACTTGGCACACGATCTAGTCTATGTACTTATATAGACAGTGTTTAACTTGAGTACATGCGTTTTTACAAATAGGATGTACAGCTAAAACAGTTACAATACACAGAATACTGATTTAGAGAGATGAGTTGTCCTCACCATCTTATTGTACAAAGAGAAGGGCTTCCAAAAATAGCCTTCATTCCAGAAAAGGAATATAACTCTTTATTACACATAATCTGGACACATCCCTGCTCTATGTGGGATGTCGCTTTCCTACATTAAAATCAAATGGCAATTACACAAAGTTCTCATAATTGCCATTTTTATTGTCTTAATCTTCACATACACCAATGTTTTCTCCTTCGTTTGCCATTTTTCGTTTCCATGGAAGGAGAAAGCAGAGAGAAGAAGCAGCTACTGCATGATAGCTAGGAACTTGCTTTCCTCAGCGAGGGTGGTGAGAAGGGAACTCATGTCTCCAATGGCCATGTTACTCAGGCCTGGGGCCACACTCTGGAAGGCAGCTGATGCCCGAGGGGTGGTGAGGCGTGATGAGGTCCTAGACATGCCCTGGAAGATGGAGGGACTCAAGACCCCTGAGACCAGGCTGCCTTGATCGTAACTATCCTCCAATATGGTACCAAAGTCCACATTTACCCCTACATCTAATACACTGGCCACCTGGCCATTAACTGTGCTGGTCACTTGGTCTGTACCTGGGGAGGGGAGAGCTACTGGGTTCTCACAGCCACCACCTGTATCTTCAGACACTGCCATGGAGTCCAACAAACTCTGGTCCTCCAGTACAGGGAATGAGGAGGCCTTGCAATTTGCAGGTTCGTAGGAAAGACAGTCCGCAAAGGCTTGCCCAATGTATTCAGGATCTGGATTTTCCAGTTTCAGCCCTGATACCTGATATGCAAGAGAACACTGGTCTCCACTTTGTAGTTGTTGGGATCCGTTTGGGCTTGGCTGAATTCCGCTTGAGCTCTCTGACTGCTGGGTCTTGACAAAGGACTTGGAACTGTTGATTGGTGGGTGAGGGACATGTACCAGACGATCGTGATAAGAAGCATTTCCTAGAAGCTGGCTATGGAGATTGTCCATGAAGGCCCTGCTAAGAGTTAGGTTGTTTCCAACCTGCCAAGAGGTATCGTTATTGTTCTGCTGGAAGCAGCTCTGTTTCATAGGTCCATTGGACATGTGGGGTTTCAGAATTTGGGGAAGAGGCCTGTTGCTCATCTGCAAGAAATTTGACCTGTCAAATGTGTTTGTAGAGTTGTGGCCAGTACCTCTCATCTCCATGCAGGAGTTAGGGGATGCCTCTAGCTTCACCCCAGGGTTAAGACTTTGAGACTGATTTTCCAGGGGGTAGCTGCTCTGGAAGTCAGTAGATACGTGCTGGTGAACCACCATATTTTGGAACTTGCCAAATGGTACAGATGTGGGTTCATGTTCTGTACTAGGCCACCTTCCACACTGTGGGTGGTAGCTGGGATCTTTTTGAGGAGACCTGTCAACACTTCCAGAGCTGACTTCATTCCATTGGATGGGAAGCTTACTTGGGCTGTTCCTCTCTGATATTTGCTGCTGTTGGAGACTGTGGGAACAAGGGAAGGTCCCATACAATGCTGAAGTCTGGTTTGGCTCCATTGCTGGGTGGGAGATGTCCCTTTGGGTAGAGGCTATTTGGTTCTCAATCTGAACATAAGAGCCACTGTCCATCTGAACCTGGGAGTGTAAATACTGCACTAGGTCATCGGGTAACATATCCTCATCCTCGAGCAATAGGCCTGCCTCCTCATTATCCTCCATGGCCAGAGCTTCTAAGGCTGCTTGTTCTGCAATGCTAGATGTGTTTGGTAAGTTCTGCATATTGCCCTCTGAGCGTGTGTAGTTTTGTAGGACGAAATTACGAGAGTCAGGTGTAGAATGGTGAGACAGAGGAGGAAGATGGTAGAGATTATTAAGGCTGTTGAAGCGTTGAACTGGAGGTAAACTGAACGTTTCAGGAACTTGTGTCCGAACTGGGTCGCTGGCCCTGCGGTTTCCATTTAGTGGTGCCTCTCCAGGATAGAATACCCTCCTTCTGTAACCTACGTGTCCCATGTACTCATTGTTAAAGCCACTACTGCCTTCACCACAGCGAGGTGGCCTTACAAGGGGTGGCAAACAGCGATTGCTGCCTCCGTCTTCTATCATGGCCATTCGAGTCTTCAAACTCATACGTTCCATGTTAGGTAGAGGCGTGGGAGGTGGGCCGCCAGTAGCTGCTGCATATTTGGCTTTAAGGTGGTAGTGCTGTGCTGGGGTTAAACTGAGGATCCCCCGTGACCCACCTCCTCCTCCAAAACCAACTCCCCCTACACTTCCACAACTCCCACTTGGGAGTATCCCTCCACCTCCTCCTGCTACCCCACCTCCATAGTGGCTTGCCTCGCTGGAACGGCGGGAGGCATCAGTGGAAATGGGGTCGTAAGAGCCAGTGGAGCTGAGGTTATGGATGCGGCGGTGGTGGGAAGCCAACATTGGGCCCTCGCTCTGGGAAGCCTGGCTGGAGCGTCGACTGGAGAAGCAGGGGGAGATGCCAGAGGAGCGCCTGCTACTGCTCAAATAGGCTGAACTAGTGGCACTGCCATTGCTGTCGCGCCGGTCTCTGAGCAAACTGAGTACCGTTAGCTCTGTGCTGCCCAGCTCAGCAGGAGCAGGTGGCTGAGGAGCAGACTCCCCCCACTGCCTGCCCAGGCAGGATCCTAGGGAGAGACATAGATAGAGACAGGCAAATTAGGAAAGTTAGAACAGAGATAAATAACCAAGGAAAATTAGGTGTGGTGAAAGACACATTTTAGTGGAATTAGAAAGCAACCAAAAAAGTAAAGTGGGGGAGAGATCCTTCAAACCGATGGGAACATTTGTTTGAGGGATCTGGCAGAAATCAGCCATGAAACATCACATTACATGCTATTCTCACTGATATGATGTACAGTTTGATATGCTTATGATATCATTTTCCAGAAACTTTTGTTTTGCCCGAACCCTTCAGCCAAAACTGGCTAGATAGAATTTGGGATAATTTGGTTCTGGAAAATCTGTCTACAGGTGCTTTGTAAAAAGAATCTGCAAGATGTAAGAAGGGTTATAATTTTTAAGCACATATAGAATGGCATGACAAAAGTTTTAAGTAAGTAAGTAAAAGTTTATTTATATAGCGCCCGTGATCAAGTAGATAAACTTACCCTTTCCCAGGATGCTTGGTAATGCAGAGCCTTTCGGGGGTGGTGTAGGGGACAGAGACCCCAGCCTGGGCAGTGCTCCATTCACCTGCTTCAGCCTCTCCATCTTCATGTGCTCCATCCAGCGCAGGGGGCGGCCAATGCTTCGCCTCGCCTGCAAGGTCAGCATGGCTGCAGTCGCCGTAGAGACCGTTGAGTCCATGATGGGGGACGGCTCCACCTCACACTCCTCCTCTGCCTCCTCTTCATTTTCCTCTTCCTCCTCATCCTCCTCCAGACCCTCCCCTGGCAAGCGTCCGGCACTCACAGCAAGCTGGACTCCACTGCTGGGATAGGTGCTGACGGGGGACTGGTCACTGCTGCATGTAGACTGACTGCCAGGGCTTGGCTGAGACGTCTGGGAGACCCAAACAAACAGGAAATAAGCGTATTAAACCTAACAAAAGTGTGAATATACAGTGTCAATGATGCTGTTCCAAAGCATGCTATTCCTGTATGAGGATTTCTACGGGATTCATTTCATATGTTGGGTTGAATGCCAAACATAGTTGACATCTGTTTTATTAATACTCTGGTAAGAGGTTTTGCACTATTACCATTATTGTTTTAATAAAGAAATCCATACTTGGTAACTTATAAATCTTTAGCCTGCTGCAGCACTTGAAAATAACCCCGGTTTCACACTGCAAGCATCAGCAGAACGGACCGGCAGCAAAGCGGCACCGCTTCAAATAGAATCCAATTATAGTCTATGGAGTGTTTCAAACCATCAGGCGTGTCCCAGAAGCGGCATACCGCACCGCGCCGCTAAAGATATGATCAAGTTCTATTTTGTCCGCGAGCCGCTACTGGGACACGTAAATTTCCACAGTTCACATAGTGCGAGACAAGAAACCACACACGGTTTCAGTGTAAAATCCCCGGTTATTTTCAAAATAAAATATAACGTTGCAATGTTATATATAACTTACGTAAGCACGTGTGACTGAACGGCTTTGTTTACCACCACTTTCTTTCGAGAATTGCAACGGCGTGATGCTTCGTGGGGGTTGTGATCTCTCGATGAGGAAGGATGGCGAAAATCTCGAGGAGCGGCCAAGACTCTCACGGTGTGAAAAGGACCGCTTTGAAGTTCGCGAGTGAGCCGCTCCGCTACTGTTCCATACCGCTGATGCTTGCAGTGTGAAACCGGGGTAAGAGTTTAAACAAGTTTTTCTCAAAGTTTGCTTTTTAAATTCCTGTCACTACTGTAGCCGGAGTTATGAGTGTACATACTTGATAGAACTGTTAGAATACAAATCTGAGATAGAACTTCTTTTAAAATCCTTCACAGTAAGAGCCCCAACTCAACAACAATAAAAAAATTAAAAAATAGGGATGTAAGAAAATATCGATATGGCAATATATCGTGATTTTTTTCTAGCAATATAACGTCGATATTCAAAAGCTGTGCATCTAATTTTTGGAAGAATTTACATGCAAACATTTGTGTATTTTCTTTTGGTGCAATTTAAATGCCAACTTCCAATTAGCAGCAGTGAGCAATGGGTTTTGTTTCCACCAATGAAATGTAAATCCCTCTATTATGGTTCAGATACCTCATATTATACATGTTAAGTATCAGTTTGGACGATAAAAATCGCTAATATCGTCTGACTGAATGTATCGCAATATATCGTGATACATTGCATCGTCTCCCATGTATTGTGATACATATCGTATCACCAGAATTTCACCAATACACATCCCTAATAAAGAAGGTATCTTAAAGAGTAAGCCACTTCCCTACCAGAGTCTTAGCTAAAAGGGGACATTGCCTGGCGGACCAAGAGGGAGTCTAGTCTGGAGGATTTCTCTCCACTTCCTTCACCAGAAAAAAAATTTTTTTTGGAGGAGGCGAGCAGCTCTGAGTGGTATGGGCTCTTGAGTTATTAAAACATGGGAACAAGTAAAATTAAAATATACTACCACCATAAATAATACTAATTTCAAAAATACATTTAGAAAGCTGTAAAAGCCCAATATTGCTGCAGCTTCTCTTGTTTTTGTTATAATTTCAGTTTGTAGGAGTGCATCCTGCAACATTTATCAACACTTTTTTAAAATACTGACAATTGTATTCAAGATGCATATCTTCAAATAACCATAATACATTTCCATCCCTGTGTAACAGAATGATTTTGAGTTGGTCTGACCCTGAAAGTTGTGTTTTTGTCTGAATGTTTACAAAAAGGACAGTTGTCTAATAATGTCTCATAGAACTGTCACAAGGCTTTTCAGCCTGCACAACAAAATGTATATAATCATTTCTTTATGCCAGACTGAGGCCGACAGTGGGTGAAAGTGATCAACAGGATGAGAAAACACCAGGATGTGTGATGAGAAATGGAGAAAAAAATTACACCAATTTTACAAATTCAATGTCACCTATCTCACCTGATTACCCACTGTCCTTAGAAAGGAATGGAGAGAAATGCCGAAGCATTGGATAGAGGAAAAGAGTCACTCGTTAGAAGATCTTGGAGAATTGTTAGAAGAATTCAAACAAATGAATAAAATTTTGTTTAAGCGTATAATAAAGTCTTACCATGGGTTTCTCTGTCTTGATAGACTTGACCTGCAGACATTCATCTTGTTTTGAGGTAACATGGTTGTACTCCCTTTGGTCCGTGTACCCACCCATGGGCAGTTGCCCCGGCGACCGACCGTGGCTGTTGCCCCCAGGTTCTCGCGGTTGCGTTGGCGGGCGAGGGTAGTCCCCGCGCTGTTTCTTGGTGACGTGCGCCTCTGGCCCGTGTACTGTCTTCACGTGCTTCCGTAAGGAGCTGGGATCCGTGTATCGTTTGGTGCAACCTGGGATTTTACACACGTAGGGTTTCTGAAAAACATAATAAAGCAGTTTGTTAAACAGCTGGTTAAGTTTGCAAACTGTGAAAAATGCATATGTTGATACCTCGTTGGAGTGCGTGCGATTCTGATGTTTCGCCCGATCTGAAGCATTGGAAAAAGCCTTGTTGCAGCCCTCGTGTTCACACACATAGGGCTTCTCACCAGTATGGGATCGTAAGTGAGTTTTGAGGTTTTCCAGCCGCGAGTAGGCCTTGGCACAGCCTTCAAACTGAAGAAAGAAAGACGAGAACTCACACTCTGCAGCAGCCTATTATAGTATAATATCATCTGCAAATAAATAAAGTGAACTGAACAAATATGCGGGTCCCTACTGTGCACTTGTGCGGTTTTTCCCCAGTATGGCGACGCATGTGGACCACCAGCATGTACTGTGCCTTGAAGGGCTTCTGCTCTCGAGAGCATTCCTCCCACCGGCACACGAACTCCTTCTTTTCTCCATGGATATGGTCGTTGTTTATGTGCTAATGAAAGAAAATGAGAAAGTGTTTCTGAATGCTAAGCTAATCAGTTTTTTTTTTAATTTTTTCTTTGAAAGCTAAGATGTAGTTTTTCATTTTCTTCTTTTCTCCATTTCTAATTTATTCAGCTGAGAAGTGCACAAAGGCTCGGGTGTCTCAGTGTCCAATATGAATAGGATTTCTAATAAAACCCTGTCACTTCCCTTCACTTTGGGCCCTCGTCAGTCTGTGACAACCTCTGACAGTTGTGCTGTCATAGCAACTTTCAGGCTGTGGCTTAAGAAGGAAGAAAGAAGGCAGAGAGGTGAGCAGACAAATCAAAAGTTAAGTCAAGGCTGAGATGCGAGGGCTTTACAAGTACTTTTTCCTGTGACTACCCGTTGGCCTTCCTCTGTCCATCTTTGTTATTTCTTTCACTAACGGTCTTGTAAAAATGGATGTAAAAAAGAAAAGGAGGTTGGGTGAAAGCCTACCCTCTAGGGATAAAGTCAACACCAGGCTCTCTTCAAGAGACAACAAATGTGGTGGCCTCTGAAGTGCCTTTCTGATGGTAGTTTAAACCCAGAGAAACACACAATATCCTGGCAGAAGGAAGCCAGCATTATTACGACATTCCTGAGCAGCAGAAAGGACTCTTTTGACCTGAGGGCTGGAACAGACAGCCGGACGGAAGGATGGGGAATACATACAGACCCAAATGCTTCTAAACGTCTGGGGGATTCATTATGCGTGCCTTTGTTCTGAAGACTGTTGAGCTATTGAAACAAAATGCAGGACACAACTTGACAAAGACCCCTTGCACCTCGTCATTGTGCATCGTGAGCACCCTGATCATCCGTGACCACGATATTCAACAGAAACCTCACTGGGTTCAACCTCCCAGTGAAGATAAAGGAGGATTATCAACAGGAGACACCGACAAAGTCTACAAACAAAAGTTCTATTGATGCTAATAGATCATCAAAGAGCCTCCAATATACTCAGCTGACGTTTTCCAAATCTAAAGTGACAAAACAAGACTAATTCCAGGGATGATGATTGGAAACTGGGCGATCATAGACGGTAGAGATGTTCCCTAAGATCCATCTTCTCCCCACCTTGGTCGGAGATTCGGAAAACCTGACTCTTCCCCCTCCTTGTCCCCCTCTCTGTGAGGGAATCCCTGTGGCAAGCGATCGGTCCGCTGTGACCGCCGTTCGATATCCTGAGAGCAATGGGAGAGGGCCGCAGTGTTGGATCACGCACCTACAGCTGGCACGGCACTCACACACAGTCACTGTACAAATGAAGGAGGTGGCTGACGGGTGTGATGCATTAGCCTCTGAGCTGACAGAGAGGGGGGACAGGCAGTATAGTGGGGGACGAGGAGCCTAATGGCATGATCTAATGGCAATTCTTATTGAATCAATAATCTCCATGCTGAGCAGACGGGTCCCGTTGGTCGGCCAAATCGACAAACAGGTGCTGATAACAGTGGCGCAGCAGGTTATTCATCTTCCCCCTGCCAGCTTATCGGCCAACAACTGTAAAAACGCCACCAAGATGGATTTAGGAGGGAGTTTCACGACAGGGAATGCAAGGACGCGGACACAGGGGACACTGGAGCCGCCTGTGACGCATGAATGGTGAACATCCACACAAACAGGTGCAGGTACTACCTTACTGGTTCGCGGCTTCAGCAAAACAACAAACTGGAAAGGTTTGTATGCTTTCTAAAACTTTATAAATTGCTGGTATAAAAATCCCCTCTGTGTTGGTTATGGTAACACCCTAGATCCAGCATTTCTTCTGCTATTCTCCGCCATTTGTTAACTTCAGTATCCATTTCCATGTCTCCTTATCAAATCCTCTTTGGGACGCAGCCTTCATGCATTAGGATGCAAGCGTGCATGAAAAGAGGGCCTGTTTACAAGGCAATTTCACAAAGCGATGGGACCCGCAACACCGTTTAGCTTTATCAAACATTGCCTAATAAATCATATGCTCTTTTGTGATGTCAGTTGCTGAGCTGCTTTGTGTAACGAGAGAGGGGGGGGGGGGGGGGGGGGAGAACTTAAAAAGGGAAAAGATGGGAGAGAGAGAGAGAGGGAGGGAGGGAGGAGGTATAAAAGGGGGGAACCGAGAATGGGTTAGTGAGGGATAGAGAATGAGAAGCAGGGGGCAGGGAGAAGAAATTGGCATGTGTAATTCAGCAGTCTTTTCATCTCAGAGTAAGATACTCTAGACAGATAAGAGGCCTAATCCTTCTCCTGATCAAGAAAAATCTGCATTTTACCAATTAAAGGCCTGTGCCAGCAGCCAAAGGGGAGGAGTCAGGCTGCGCCTGCGTTTATCTCCATTCAACACGGCGGAGGCGCACAACAGCAGACTCAACAAGGCTGCACACAACGAGCTCCAGCTCTCCATCGGAGAACATCACAACACCAGCTACGTGTTTGACCTGGATTGGAGGGGTTAACGGTTACGATGAGTACGCACAGACCCCCAACCACGAGACTTCAGTAACAGACTTCGTAAAGGTAAAGGAGTGGTACTTAGTAAAAGAGGTATCCCTAGAGGGAATTTAATGAAATTCTCATAAACGGTTGCATTTTCACCAAAAGTGTAAGCTACACAATATATTATTATTAGTCCGTGAGACAGACACCTTGTCTACATTTAAGATTAGGCTTAAAACATTTTTATTTGATAGGGCCTATGGCTAAAATCTGATGATAGCCCAGATCTGGACAAGTGGGGGAGTACAGGGAGGTCGAGTGTACAGTCGGTAAAGACGGCTCTTCCTTGCCCTGCCTCCAACATGCCTCCAACTAAAAGGCTAGGTTATCCAGAGTTATCTCTGTAGTTATGCTGCTATAGGCTTAGACTGCTGGAGGACACACTGACCACTTTCCACACTCTACTACTTTCTTCTACAATCTGCTCTTTAACTGTATTATTTCCTGCAATTTCAGCTGTTAACTTCATTTTCTCTCTGTTTTTCTCCCCAGAAGAAGCTACAATGGTGTTCTGCTGAGCTGTGGTGGCCTCATGGAGGGGGCCATCATCTTGAACACTGTTGCTAACCACTTAAACATTCTCCCTCTCCTGATAATAACATTTTACTTTCTTTGACTTTGGATGTGCTACTACTAGTTTACCAGTTTGATTATATATTCACTAGGATAAATACAATAAAGTTTATCTCTCACCAAATAGAATATTTACTAAGAAATCGCAATGTAGCCATAGAAACATTACTTGGTATATATGTTGTGTGTGTGTGTGTGTGTGTGTGTGTGTGTGTGTGTGTGTGTGTGTGTGTGTGTGTGTGTGTGTGTGTGTGTGTGTGTGTGTGTCTGTCTGTCTGTCTGTCTGTCTGCTCTGTCTTCTCGATCCCCAGAAAGTCGTGGTGGATGGCTGCTTATACTGAGCCAGGATTCTCTGGAGGTTTCTTCCAGTTAAAAGGGAGTTTTCCTCTCCACTGTCACTAAATGCTTGCTGTAGGACTGCCAGGGGATTGCCGTAAAGTCACTGACACCTGAGTTCCTTATATAGGAAACTTTTTTCTGATTGGCTTAATGAACTGACCTGTAATGGAATGTTTATTATGTGAAGTGCCTTGAGACGATTCTTGTCGTGATTTGGCGCTATATAAATAAACTTGAATTGAATTGAGGGCTGCGCAGTGGAGCAGTGGTTAGAGCTGTTGCCTTGCAGCAAGAAGGTGCATGCTTGGGTTCTCTCCGGGTACTCCGGCTTCCTCCCACAGTCCAAAAACATGACTGTTAGGATAATTGGTCCGTCTAAATTGTCCTTAGGTGTGAGAGTGTGATTGTTTGTCCTGTGTGTCTCGGTGTTGCCCTGCGATGGACTGGCTCCCTGTCCAGGGTGTACCCTGTCTGATTGCCCATTGACCGCTGGAGATGGGCACCAGCCCCCCCGCGACCCTATGTGGACAAAGCGGGTTCAGACAATGGATGGATGGAATTGAATTGAATATATTATCCATTAATGTTGCAGTTTGCCAAACATGAACATCAGTTGCACATTGGAAACAACGGGAAGACCGAACCAGTCAGATGTGAAACTTGCTCCCCAACAGCCCTAAAAGTCCCAGATAGATTCAAGCGTACTTCCTCATAACAGGGCCTGTTTCCGCAGCAAATGTCTACCAGAATAATCAGTTTAAGTCCTTGTTCCTGTGGTAGAAACACACACAGGTAAAGAAAATAATTAGCCCAAGGTAAGTCGAGCTACAGCAATAATCACCGTAAGACTTGGAGCCTTTATCCTAGTTTACGTGTTGGTTAGAAACGTGCATTCAACTCCGTTACTGTAGGTGGCGACATCCATCCGCATTCTTCTGGTTAGCTTATAGCAACACACAGAAAACAAACTTACAGTTTTTAATGACGGATCATTTTTGATAAACCTCTATGCAATTACATTATCATCGCTTCTTTTTTTGTGATTTATTTCAAAACCTGCTTTGCAAAAAATAAATTTACTCATGCAAAGAAAGTGAAAACATGCAGCTTCCATGTCGGTTTATCTGCAGCTGAGAATTAGTGATGGATCAATAGGAAAATAATAACGATATTAGAGAATTGTGGGAGTGTGGGGTTGGCCTCTCCGGGCGAGAAAGAAAAAAAGCCTACTTCAAGAGAGACATTAAAGAAACCACCAGGCCTTATCTGTAAAAGTGCTCCCTCTGAGGGGCTAAAGAGTGGAGGAGGGAGAAACTGGAGAAAAAATGAGAAAGAAAGAGAGAGAGAGAGAGGGGGGGGGGGTCGAGCTGAGAGGGAGAAGGAGAGGTATACAGAGTAGAAATGTAATAAATGAAATAAATATGGAAGGCTAAAATTGACACCCGCCTTGCTTTTGCTGACTGGGTAGGCCCGATAAGTGAGCCAAATTGCACAAATCTGATGTTTATCTTATCGGTAGGACCGTGAGCGCTTAAACGCACACGATAAAGGAAACGCCGTGGCGCGTCACGGTGAAGCGTGTTCAAGGGTGTAAAAATATGCATCAAGAGCACTACAGGCGAACAAGGTGGAGAGCGACAAGGGTGGTGTGACTCTTAAATCAGGCCAACCCCAAAGAAAAAGGCTTTTTAATCAGTGCACTCATTATGGGATTTGTAGGAAAAGGTGGCACAAGTGGAAATGGATCTTTGTCCAAACTTTGGTGAAAAAACAAGAGCAAACAAAACAAATGTAAGTATTCTCCTTTATGATCGCTTTTGCCCCAAAGCTATTTTAGAAAACAAGGGGGAAGGGACGTTCTATTGTTTGTTATATCGAAGCCCCCCTCTGTTCGAGATTGTGAAGAGAGCCACTGTGGTCCAAATACAGTACTGATCCTATTATTGAGGGGGTGGGGGTGTGGCGAGATAAGAGCATTTCCCCGTCCTCGCTGCTGAGTTAGAGGGCAGGGATTCTGGTGTCTCTACAAAAACTGAGAAGTGAAATGTCATAAATGAAAGAGAAGAAACAACTCCTGGTATGAAGTTAGAAATCAGGTTTTAGGGTGTGCAAAGCTTCACGCAGGAATGAGTTGCATCCCAGCAGCGACGACGGTCATGGCTGTAGTCCGTTAAAAAGCCACCCCGACCTCCCACTCCTCCTACTTTCCCTCATCCCACCTCCTGAAACAGGAGCAAGAAGTTGTCGAGATCCTCAACCTTTGAGCTGAGCCCTTCAAACACGGGAGGCAGCTCATTTTCCTGCTGAGGATATCAATTATAGATAGGGGTTACCATCGCAGCTGAGGATTGCAATGTCAAGACAGCAAACAGACATTTGTGGAGAGCTTCGGGATCTTTCTATCAGATGTGTGACGATAGGGTTTTCTTCTCCAGTGTGTATGTCAGCACTTATTGGTGTAATTTCGTCACTCGCCCAACTTCAATTTGGTCTCTCGTTTAGCTTCATGAGCAGTGTAGCTAATGGCGGTGGTGGCACCGCCGTGACGTTATTAATATTTCGCTTTAAAGCGAGCCCTCGGGGCGCGGGATGTTGAGGAGCATCCAGCTCCGGGCTTGTGTGAGAGTTCCGATAACAGACGGGGAGGGGGTCCGGTCCAGTGCTGGACACAAAGCTCCTGGAGGCTTAACCCGGCAAATCAGTTAGCACTGCCCAGCCGTGAGATGTTCACTCCAGCTTTTGAGCCCATTACCACTGTCCCTGGATCCGATCAGGAATCCGGCATTACTAACGTTCAGCGCTCGAGGCTGCCAGACGCGTGATTGGAGGCAGAGTCCAAAATAACAGCTTCTGTTGGTGCAGGGGTCAAGGTCGGAGGGAGGAAACAGCAAGAATCTTTGAGACGCTTTAAGAGCCTGCCTGTCTTGATTTATTTATTTTGATGTACTAAAATTGTGATTAAAAGGACAATTTATACTTGAACTTTTCTGATACAGGATGACCAATTTGGCTAATCACAAACCAGTATAACCCTTTGATGCATGAATTATGAAATCTTCAACCATGATTTTTTAAACAACTTTTTTCATTCATCTTTAGGTGTGAATGAAACAAATTTCAACAAATATTTTTGTAACATTTTGTTAATTTACAAATAATTTATTACATGTCCAGCTCAGTGGACAGCATGCATTCTGAACATGAAATATGTTGGCTTGACTTGCTGAAGCTCAAATGGAGGGGCTCACATGCAATAAAGTCTTCAACAGCTGTGCTTAATAGCAAAAATAAATAAATAACAATTTTGAGTACCTGTCCTCTGTAGTGACCGTTATGCATCAAAGGGATAATTATTTACAGAGCAGAAAATTAGATGATAAAGAAAGCCAATCTGTGTTTATTTCTTTATGTGATAAAATAAAGCATAATCAAACTAAATGAAACTCTAAAGGCTTTATAATGAATCACCTATTGATTTTAAACTGGAGGCATGTAGGGGTATGTTCATGCTGCCCTTTGCTTTATCTGGAACCCCTACTGCACACATGAAGCATCGGCGGCGTGGAACAGCAGCGGAAAGGTTTACTCGCGACAGTCGCTGCACTCCACCGGGGGAGTTTCTAATGTGCTCCTCGCTCGACTCGCAAGATCACAAAATCCCTCGAGTTTATGCCGTCCGCCATGAAGCCATACAGAAGGAAATCCCGTTTGACATCGCTGTTTGATGCCTTATGTGATGTTGTTCCTCTCTAAGCCGTTAAGTCACTTGTAGTGGCGTACATGACTACATATGAAATTACATCGCTGCAAAAGACTTTTATTTTGAAAATTACCAGGGGTTTGGTTTCCTGTCTAGCCCAATGTTAACTGTGGAAATTGTCGCGCCCCAGAAGCGGATGGCAGCAGAAATAGAACCCGGTCCTATCTTTCTGGGACACGCCTGAAAATTACCACGGCGCGGCTGGTTCGAGTCACCCCCATGATGGATTCTACTTTAAGCGGGGACGTTCTGCTGCTGTTCTGCGCTGCCGGTGCTTCCAGTGTGAAGTAGGCCAAAGTCTTTCAGCAGTTTTTAAGTCAAATTTCAGAACATGAGATTTTAGTTTGTTTTTTTTTAATAAGTTTTGTTTCTTTTGTCTACATTTATTGGTATTTTTGCCTTCTGCTCTTCTGGTATTGGTATCCCCCTCGTGTTTACTGGCTGTTTTCTTTGTTTACTAATGATGCGTTCGTTTTGTCCTTGCAACTCGGAAATCCTGACTTCCGAGTAGGAAAAACCAAATTAAACGCCCCGAAATTCGGGCATTTCATTTGAGACTTGGAGTGGAATCCTGACTTCTGACTATGGTGACCAGAACGCGGTTAACTTGGGTGTGATGTCATTCCCGCATGCACCATCTGCTCCTCTTCTTTTTTTGAAACCAACTTAATGGATCATTACTGCCACCTGCTGGACAGGAGTTTATTTAAATTGCAACAAAACAAAAAAAAAAAGAATCAAATAAATAATTGCTTGTTTTCAGATCAGTTCTGCATTGAGTAATGAGCTCTCCCACTATATATTATCCTCGGTTTCCTTTTCATATTATCTACGTTAGCTCCTAGCTTGTATGCTGTAGTTAAAATCCAGTGTGTCACAGGTTTCTGCCTCCCCGCTGACTATCTGACGGCATTCTCGGGTTCTACTTTGACCTCACCTCACACTTTTTTTGCCATGGTTTGTATGGTTTTCTGTAAGGTTGAACAGCTGTCCCAGTTTGACACTCAACACACCTGCTTCTGTTCTCACGCTCCCAGTTTCTGTTCATTCATTGCTGAATCAATGAACAAGTTCCCTTCAGCTCATGTCTCTAATTTCCTTGGTGAGTACCAACTTTGTGTTTAAGTTTATTTAAGTGAGATCTCTGGATTTCCTCACTTACCTGCTTCCCGTGCTTTTCCTACCTTTTTCACCTGTTTTTTTTTTCTTACAAGAAATCAGTCATTTGTTGCTCGAAGGACACTCACCTGTACCAGCTGCTCTTGGGTGTCAAACTCGCGGCAGCAGTTCTCCCAGTGGCAGTTGGTCTCGTAAACCACCTCCGGCTCCTGTTTGCTCTCATCCTTGTCCCCTTCCTCCTTCACCAGTGTCATCCCATCAGGATGGTCCTGAAAGTCCACCACGACAATGATAAACAAGGAGCAACGACCCACATATGCTATGAAACTTAAAATTGGAGAAAAATATGAACGCAAAACAGGTAAAGCTGTCATAAAATACACTTTTCACATAAAAGGCCCAGTTTAGTGGTTACAGGTCTCTGTGCTCCTGTGAATCTGGCCTTGTCTGGAAAAACCTGGAGGGAGGAAATGCAGATGTGAAAGCCCCTCTGTACACGAGGGGGGTTGTTATACGACAGGACCGGGTGCACGTTTGAGGACTCTCACCCCCCCCTCTTCCAGCTGTACGTTTCTCCATTAGCTCAGACATATTTCACTGTCACACGCTTTGGTAGAGCAGGGAGTCGGTGTGGGCTCCTACAGGAACGAATGGGGCGAGGCCTCCACCGGCGCCCGATAACTGACTCTAACGGGGGTTTCCTGCAGATGCACATGTTTACTGCTATCACTAGGTTTGTTTTTGCTTTCACTTCTCCCAGTTGCTTCAAATTTTGATTAAACAAAAGCACTTTCAATTTCCTTTTTCCGGAAGATCGATGGTTGTGTTACTTTGGAAGCTTAACCTGAATTAGGGGGGTTATCAAAAAGCAACAAACAGCCAGTAATAAAACTGGATAATTTATATGAATGCAGCATTCAGATCTGTGATTTTATCACTTCATGTCAAAAGGTGCGCGTGTGTTTGTTAGCAAGTATCTCATGAACAATAAAATGGATTTTAATCCAGCTTTGAGATAATAATCACTGGATGTACATCTGTACCTGACTAACTTTGCAGTCAGTGAGAATCAAGATGGCCACTATAGCCAATTAATATTAGAATATACAATAAAACTCTGTCAATTTTACAGATATTGAGCTAAAATATGGTGTGTAAGCTGCTGAGAGTCATATATAATGTATTTTATGAGCACCAATGGATTTCATGAGATCTGAGGTAAGATCAGTGGACTCAGTGGTCTCCTTTAAAAATCAGCTGAAAACTCACTTGTTCAAGATGGCTTTAGCGTGACCTTCACCACCACCCTCCCCTTATCCCGCTTTTCCCCGCGATCCACTCATTTCCCTCTTTCATATTCATTTTGTCTCTCCCTTTCCTTGCATTATCATTTTTCTTCTTACATTACACATTTTTTATCACAAATTTCTCTTTTTTCTCATTTTAAACAGATTTTTAACATTTTCTTGAAATCTTTTTTATACTTTAAGTTTTTTGTAATGCGCCTCATGATTTTGATCCTGAGAGGCGCTATATAACAGATTGTTTTCTTTCTTTCTTTAAAACATTGCCCATAACTGTTGTTTGTTATCAAAATTAGAACATTTAGTTGGAATTTAATGAAACTCTGGATGTAAATCCGCACCTGCTTGACTTTTGATGTATACTAGATACAAGATGACCACCAAAGGCACTAACCTAATAAAACACAAAAATGTCACAAATCCCGTCAGTTTAAAATATATATAATTATGAGCTAAAATTTGGCGTAGCAGCATCTAAAAGTCATCCACAACACATATTCTGAGTGCTAAAAGATCACGCTGGATCTTCTTAACCTTATTTTCTAAATCAACCTTAGGGGTCAGTGTGCACCAAGGATCTCTACACCTTTTCATTGATAAGTGAGATGAGCTCAACCTGTACACTGACGGCTCCTGGACTCGGCAGCTCTTCTTCAGGTTTCATTTTAGACCGTTTGTGGTGCATCGGGTCGCCGGTGCTGCTCACAGCCGATTCACTCGTGGGTTTAGTCTGCGGGAAGGATAAAAAACATTTGTGAGTTCATCACTTTTAATGACACTGTTGACTAAATAGATATCATTATCCTTTATGGTTTCATTAAAGTTTGATGCGATGCTGATGAGCAGATCCTTTATTTAGTTAATCAAGAAGACAAAACTACCAGGTTGGACTCATAATGGTTCCTTGAACAAGAGCTTGAACTGAGCTAATGGAAAACCGTGCTGTAAGTCAGAGTATCGCATTAGCTACTGTAATCAGAGCAATTAAAACCATCTCATGAACCAGTTCAACCAATGGATGGCCTGACTTTGGCCCTGGCTTAAATATACCCGTGGGGGAATTTCTGGGAGTTTAAAAAGAGGATAAAAAATGACCGTCTGGGAAAAGGAGACACCTAAAATCTTTGATATTCATTAAGATTTGCTTTAGTCTAGAAACAAACTGGATTGGCCGATTTGAATGAGGCTTAATTTTGATTAGGTGAAATTCAAGATCTTGAAAAACAGCAGGGCGGATGGGTAATAAACGCTGAATTTTTACTTTAAATATGGGCTCGCACGTAGCGTAAGGGCAGAGAAAAAAATAGAGGAAGAACCCTTTTGGATCCATCCATCCATGTCAATATTCCCTCTCTACATCCTTGTTCTCTCTCTAGTGATTAATGGATTCAACAGTGGGATTCTATGCTAACAAGCCCCTTGTTGTTTGCTGCAGGCACATTGGGGCCTGTGCTCGGTGGGCTAAAAACAAGAAACAACACAAAGTAGGAGGAAAGTCCCAGGAGAGGAGGCGTCCTGCCTGCACCGCGTCAGCTTGGCTCACGTAGCTCACATGCAACGCCGCTATCCATTAGGTGTGATGATGAATCGCAGAGATGCGGACCGCCACTCTCACCTGTGATGAATCGTTGGAGATGGCCGAGCGCTCGCTGGCACTGAGCCCGGACGGGATGCCGGGCATGGGTCGCTGGGTGGCGAAGGCTGGCGTTGGGTGAACGAGGGGCGGACTGTGACCAAAGGCTGAACCAACGATGCCCGGTTGGCGACCAATCAGCTGCTGGTGCACGTGCAAAGCCACCGGGGTTGGAGGGTAGGCGAAGCTTAACGCTGGACTGGAGACAGCAGCAAAATCATTAGTAGCAGATGAAATGAGACAAAAAAAAGGTTAACTTTAGTGCATAAAGGAATTGTTCTGGATAACTTTTCATCCCTGAGGGCGATCTGACAGGAGATGGTGTGGTAATGCTGGAACCGGGAAGACTGGCGGCAAATGAAGCTTGTTAACACACTGAATTATCAATTCGTCCGCCCATACCTCCACTGGGCAAATCATACAGATAATAAATAACTCCTAATCTAACCTGCAGTCGCATAAATAAAGCCACAGCTCTGAAGCTTATTAATTAGCAACCTGAGGTGACTTTATGAACCATGAAACTCTCAGATGCCAGCAAGTCTTTTCTTTTCTGAACCACCAGATAAACACAGAAACAGCAATGGCCTCCATTCATTCTCCTCGTTGACAATTTTCTCCACTCGCGACCCATATGTCTGCTGATCTTATTATGAGCCGAGTGGAAATCAATGGGCTGAGACACATTTGGGGGCCCATCCGCTTGTCATATCGCTCATCAGTCTGTTGGCTCTGGCTATTTGGGTCCTGTCACTTGGACAGTGGCTGAGAGTGCAGCGTGATTGATCAGGTTCTTCCTACAGATCGCTGATCAATGGCTGTGGGTGGGGCAATGGATCTTTGGCCGTCTCACTTCACCCCCCTCCCCCCCTCCCCCCACTGATCACTAGTCTTTTCTTTTGCTTCACTTTGCTTAGTTCTGGCATCGGGACGTGATGTATGTGATGGCTCCACGAGGTGTGCTGGATGAGTGACACAAGCCGCCAGGGAGGCAGGCCGACCGGCTGGCTGGGAGATTGTCACCCACACAGGGGTTTCTCTCACTCACACACACACACACACACACACACACACACACACACACACACACACACACACACACACACACACACACACACACACACACACACACACACACACACACACACACACACACACACACCTACTGGTGCCACACATTTACTTTATATATTAAGGTGTCACGCAGAAGGGAAAACTGTTGACGACACATAACTTAACAGAAAATGAATCAGTGGTATTAAAGTGTCTAAGACCGCTAAAACACTTTTCCTACGTTTCCCATAACACAGCTGGACTGAATCTTTCACAACTGAACCAAAATGAACTTTAGGACAACTTTGATGTCACCAGTTGTTTTGTTAAATACTGCTAAGAAACATTAGGTACTCTGTAGGCAGGAAACGGTTATATCTGGGCAAAAGTGATGAGCTGGGGAGTTAAAGGTGGAATATGGATCACGAACACCAAAGCGACATCTAGTGTGTAGAGGTTGTAACTGCAACAGATGAACAAGGTTCTCAGCCGTCGGGATACGGGTTCGCTGCTGATATGTCAAAGTTTTGTTGTAGGCTTCACCTAAACTCACTCTGGTTTTGGATCTTTCATGGTCGCTCCTCTCCTGAAGGATAACGTCTCCCGAGCTCAGAAGCAGCTGCTTGACTTGCCGAGTCCGCCATTTTCCACAGTGCCAGCCTCGCTGTGCCGAGCGGACTGTTTGGCAACCTGCAATGTTGCCCTCTAATGGCTGGTAGATGTAAACATAAACCCAGTGTCGTGCCCGTCAAAATAAATATTTGATTATTTTTAATTAAAATATAGCTTTGACAACAAAAGTCGTCATTTTAAATCCAACCGTTCACTGCATTTGCATTTTTTTACTGTGTGGGCGTCGGAACGAGCCCCACACAGTGAGAACAAACATCCCAGCTCTAAAGCCGATCTTCATCTACGTACATCACACATCACGTGATCAGGAAGCAGAAAATCCATGTGTTAGGAGATCGTTTTGGGCCGCTGCTGTAAAAAAAGTGAGGCGCGAACCGGAAAAGCTTCTGCCGATCACAATTCAACAACGGATTATGAAAGAATGGATAACGCTCGAAACGAGCGGATTCTTCCTGATGTAAGAGGTGAGTCTCCTCTTTGTTTTGGTTGTTTTGGTAGTTTTGGCGCTGACCTCATCCTAGCGTGCAATGTTCTGTGACTCTTAAAAAACAGTAAAAACGCTGAAAAACGCTGGCAGCGAAGAGCTTTACTGATCAGGAAGCGGCTAGCAGTGAACGAGTTAAAGGAAATACTACACCTCTAAATGCCCTGTGGAGGTTTTTTTTTTAATTTAAAATTTAGCTTTTTATTAAATTGTTCCATATTCAACCTTTAAAGCTGAAATTGAGTTTTAATCTTACGGCTCCATCTAGAGGCTGACAAAAGTATTGCCCCTTAAGCCCCTCTCCCTACTTCTAAAATTATGTCTGAAAGAAACACTTCTCATTCGTGCAACTCTAGCCCACCCACAGATTTATTATTTTCATGTTTTTCATTCATAGACTTGAATAACTCGTCAAATTGGACATGTGTTAACACAAATTAAGAAATGTCATCATCTCTGCCTCTGTCTATGTACTTCCTCAAACGCTCACACACATTCTGACATCTGTACGCAGGCAGATGTCTAACATCATGGGCTGAACGGCAGTCAAATAAATGTATCTCTTTTGTTCAGTGAGGTATATTTTTATAGATATAAGTAGAGATTACATACTGAAGGAATGTAGCATGAGCTAAGCAAAAGGTGTGTTAGGCAAGGCAAGGCAGCTTTATTTATACAGCAGTTTTAAAAGGAAAACAATGTTACTGTTGTGTTTGCTACCTGATGGCTCTGGCAGAGAGATGACCGTAGGAGCCGCTGGTGGAGGAGCTGGAGCGGGAGTTGTTGATCAGCTGGTTGACGATGGCGGTGGGTGAGTTACGGATCATGGCCTGCAGGTCGAGGCTGTGGTCGGAGAGTGGTGAGATGGGCAGTGGGCGCTTCCTGCTGGGCCGCACTGGGAGCCTTGGGCTTGGAAAACGGGAGCCTATGTGGTGAAGACAGATCAGAATTAGACTTCTGACAGCTGCAGTGAAAAGAAAGTTTAAAATATCTTGCAACGCTATTAATGTAATCCTTTTTGTTTATTCTAGACAAGCGAATCTGTTAAAATTTGAATATCTATTTAAAAAAAATCATTTTCTGTTTGACTTAGTCCAAACTCTATAACCCTAACAGATGACACTTGTGTCAATCATCAGACAAAAGGCTCGTCTCGATGAGTGTTCAGCTGTCACTTGATGCACTGCTTGCATTTCATCTATGAGAAAACATGCCTTTTATGTTGGAGAAATGCTCAAACTGTCTATGGTAATATTTAATCAAGTCCAATTTGACTCGTTATTCAAATGCAATCAGTGTTGACTGGAAAAAACTCAAAGATGGGTTTGAAAAGGTAAAAGGCGGAAACAGCACGAGCATTCTCTCTGCACATACAATGAGCCACGGGTAGAGATTAAAACATGACTTTTGTTGTCTTTTCACACAGAGATGTCACAAACAAGACAGAAAAACGGGGGGAGAACGTGCTGAGGGGATGTGGTGCTTTGTGCTTGAACTGACACAATGACTTTGTGACTCAAGACTTGGAAATAAAACATTTTGAGTTATTTCATAAAGGCAAACAAAACCAGCGTGCACAGCCCCGATACCACCCCCCCCCCCACCACCCCCCCTCCATATTTACGTCCCCCTCAATCCATCCATCTCCTAAAACGTAAATGCTCTATCCCTCGTTTGACACATCCAGCGATTACAGAGCACTCCATTCACATGGTAATCAGTGGGTGTGGATGTGAGTGTGTACCGGGGCTGCTGCTGTGGTGTTCTGGCATGCAAAAGGCCCGGGCTGCATCTGTGCCATGAACCTGTGTGCAAAGAATCACCCTCTATATGTTTACAGTGCATGGAGGATGGTATGGCTGCATAAACTGTCTTAATGAAACAAAAGTCCACCCCTTTTTAGTTTCAGGGTTTTATGTGTCAGGATATTAGGGAAATTATCCCGTTTTAAGATTATTTAAACAAATAATGAATGCAAAATGTTAAAACTGAGGTGGAAAACCCAAGTAAACACCGAATGCCTACATAAGATTTAAGAGGAAAAATTGTATCCAATAAGTACCGGTACTCTTGTTGTACTGGAGCATACAAGGGTGTGTTAACACAGTACCAACTGTTGTTGTAGCACCACTCTAGAAAGGAGTAAAAGGAGGAAGGGATATTCCAAAAAATTCTGCTCAGTCTCTGTTAGCAGTGTAGCGTTATGGATATGCTATTTCCTGCCCTTAACAGCTGCCCTTTGACACAGTGACAGTGTGCATAAATTGCCAAGGTCGTGCGCTTGCTTCTGATGTTTACATTCTAGCAAAGAAGACAGAAGAAGGACAAAGAACGCTTTTCATTAGTTAATCAAAGAACTTTATTTCTAATAAAGCTAATCAAAACAAATGTTGGTCAATAATAATCAGGTGACTGATCTGTGAAATCACAATGTTATGATTATGTGTAATAAATAACAGGACTAACTGAGCTAGACATCCTGATCCACATAAGGTAAACACATGACACATTGCTCCCTCATCCAATCAGAACTTCCTTTCTGTTGCTGGCAGAGTTATGTGGTGTTTACTTAATCTGTCCACTCTGATTTGCTAAGAATTATAAACAACTGAGTTAATAAAACAGAACAACGCCATTTTAAGTCAGTTCCAATGAAGCTCTTTAACGTAGTTCAACTTGGTTCAACGCAGTTCCAACCAAGTACTCGACCAGCTCTCAAATCCATCATCGCTAAGTGAAGTACAGACTGGCCAGCTGTATTTTCTACTTTTAAGCTGAGAACTGTCAAGCTGGAAAATTCTGTCGTTTTACCTACAAGACGACGGTTCCTTCAGAATAAAAGCTGAACTCTCTACGTGACGCTGACACCTGCCGTTGCTACCGGGAGTTATCCGTAGACTGGTTTGTCGTGCTGCAGACGCTGTGCTATCAGTTCCAGCACCAAAGGAGGGTCCGAGGACCTGGCATTCCGGATCTAACACGGGAGTCTCCAAAGGTACGTAGATCGGCATAGATGGGGTTTCATGTCTCTTCCTCCTGAAGTCCCTCGTGGTTAGTTAGTCAAAACAACATCTTACACTCAGACTCGCCTGCATCAGATGGAGATTCTGAACTGACACACACACACCAACACCTCAGCTCACATTCATCTTCATCCATCATTAGAGAGTTAGTCCTGGAGATTGTTTCGAATAATTATAAAATAAATATTCTTAAACATCCCATATTTCTCTTTTCTTGTCTCTAAGTCAATACAAATTGTTTGAATAAAATTCCCTGTGGTAAAAACAACCTCTTCTGATTCTAAGGTAAGGTTTACCTCTGTACTTTAATAAGTGTAAGAATATACCAACTATATTCCGCTAGAGCAGCTTAAAGCTAATGAAAGAGTTTATTGGAAGGATTGCAGGAGAAAAATCCTTCCCCTTAAGCTAAGGTGGTAGACTTAAGAGTTCACAAAAGCAAATCTGAACGAACAAGACTTATGAAGATAAGTAGAGATGTTCACTCATGATGCACACCACTGTGTGTTTGGAGGAAACCAAACACAGGATATCACCATAACCACCATGTATCCATTGTCAGCACCAAGGTGGAGGGTTGATGGTTTGGGCCATGATTTCCTCTGCAGACCAAAGTATTCTAAAATCAAATATAAGATCATCTTTCCAAAAGCCAAACAGGAGTCATAAGAGGTCTATGATCCCAAAATGCAGTAGAAAATCTACAACAGAACGTCTGAAAAAGAAAATAAAGTTCCAGACCTCCGGGTGACTGAATATTAAGGTGAGACCTCAATGAAGAGAAACAAGAACCTATTTAAAATCTGGTAAAGACAATTGAAAGAGGATCTACATATTTTTAACAAAACATGAGCACACAGAATATTTAAATGCACACTTGGAAGTTTTGTTTGCTTTTAGCACCCCCTAGTGTCTGTTTAGTAGAAGCAATAGTGAAACCTATCTCCTCGCTGTGCTTTAACACCTTAAGCTATCAACTGAAATGTCTCCTCAGCCTTCAATAGTGTCTACAGGAATGAATCATCACAAAATCAAACACATCAGCTGTGTTCATTTTCTAAAACATGCAGGAAACGTGCAGGAAGCAGACTGCAGCGCCAGGTATGTCAGCTCAATTTGCGTCAGTTCAACAGACCGGACCAGCACTCTGAAGTTGCAAATGTGGTATTCTGGCCACAGAGGGCAGTGGGGGTCTGAGTTACATTTCAATAACCATGTAAAAAGTCATTTTAGCACATGGTGGGTCAAGAAAATGATTTTAAAATATGAAAAAGTTGCCACATATGCCTGTAAACTAAAGTGCAGTTCATCACCAATGACTAATATTTCTGCAAAACTCCTACCAGACTTTGCTAAATGCTTTAAGCTAGCTGCATCTGTGCAAAGTGCAGCATCCACTTGTGGAAAATTGCAAGACAGTGGGTGGGAGAGAGGGGAGGAGGCTTAGCTTGGGAAAAGGGGCCCGTGTGCCATCGCTGCAAAGCCTCATGGGACCGGTGTTTATTAATGCACAGCCCAAATGATAAATCGGCCAACCCGGGAGACAGAGAGAGAAGCGTCCTGGCTCGTAGCAGGTCTGTCCCTCTAATTTCCTCTTGATTTATGGACGGGATGGCTGGTTACGTGCCGCGTCATTAATTTTGAAGGCCGGGGAGGGTTCAGATGGGCCAGACTGACGGAAATAAAAGTTGGTACCAAAAAACTGGGATTGGACCCCCAGCGACAAACCAGGGAAAGTCACAGAAGGAAAGGGCACAAATCCTCCTTCTGTGCTTACAGCCAGATTCTAAAGATGTAAAATGAACATGATAAATTATTACTCCTGTCAAGAAAAAAAGATGTAATTTTCTAACAAAAGAAGCCTATTTTTAAAACAAAATGTCCCGAGTAGCACAGGTCCCTGCTAACATGTTATTTTGTATGCACAGATGGTAAATGAATATTTAATGAACAGTTTACTAAACAACTTCATTTAATTGTAAACAGCTATAGAACACAGATGTTGTTAAAGATTTCAAACGCGTTTGATTTTTCATAATTTTACCCGATCAAGGAAAATAAAAATGTTAAATACAATAATAAGCAACCAACTGAGGCCGATTTGATGTAAATTATGGTTACATTTAGCTAATTTACAAAAAATAAATAAATAAATTAGAGTTTAAAAATGAATAAAGTAAAATAAAGGCTGTTTAGAAAAATAATTTCCTATTACCAAGGAAAACAGCACTGAGATTGGCTAATAAAGGCCACAAACAAACATAGTAGTGCAGACTTCAGTCACAGTGATCTATGAGCGCAATGGTGCTAATTAGGCAGTACCAACATAGACAATAGACCATTAAAGCACAAAAAGGAAGGACAGGCCCATTGTTTCATTAGTAGAGCTCTGGCTGACGGTAATTACGCTAATTTGGAAAATACTAAAATGGTAGTCCAGATTATCAGTGAAACCCTCCTGATAGACGTAGCTCTTTGTACAGTTTTTCTCTTCCCAAAATCCGACAAAGCTTTAAAGTGCTAATTCCTGCGGCGCAGGAACACACATTGTTGAAACGTGATGAGTTATTACCGGCAATGATCACAGGCGATTTTTAAGTGTGGAGTGCCGCATCTCTCCACTTAAATTTGTCCCTAATTGTTTTGTTTCAGTCTATTAATCTTAAAAAGTGACACAGAAGATAGGATTTCTCCAGTGATGAATGGTGGGACATTCCAATTCCCACTTAATAGCAATTAATTTTCTGATACCCGCACAAGTTTGGCTAGTTTTAATTAGTTTGTTCGGAGAAACGAGGGGAGGGGGGTTCACCCCGGATTTTCCATGAAAGCAGTGTCTGTCTCACTAAATACATTCTCATCAAAGGGAGAGGGGTGAGGCTGTCTGACCTTTCTAAGATTCAGTGTTCATTTAATTTCCTATTTACACTTGAAAATAACTCATTAGCATAAGTCCTTTGCACACAGTCCTGAGCTCAACACATTAAGACAATGGCTCATTTAAATCATGTCAAAGTAAAGTTGCGGGAGCCTCCTCGCCGCGGTTGAGGTGCAGCTTGATCTATATATAGGTGTATTGTGAAGGTGCACTTTAAGGGTTGAATTCCCGCTGGGGCCACCCACACACGAAGTGTGCAGGTATGCTCTCCGAAGACGTAAAGGTGCAATCCCAGCAGGAATAAATGTGGTGGGTGTCGTTTTTGATGTGTTTTCTGGCTTGAACCGAACATTTAACGTTTTATTCACAGACTCATTACATTTGTTCGTTTTTTGTTAATGTTATCTTGTTTTCCTGTTTTTCCTATGTTTTTTGATACATTTGTAAGTTTTTTTTTACTTAGTTTCTAGCTTTTCTGTCATAGTGCACGTTGTTGAAGGAGCTGAGGAGGCAGGCAGTTGAACTCAATCTGATCCTACAGCTGGAGAATTAACTGGAGGCTCTTATATACTGGGGGATGTGATTAGAAAACAGGGACAGGTGAGCTGATGAAACACTGGTGAGCATGATCCCTGACTGGGGAGGTGAAGGAAACAACAGAACCACAGAGACACAGATCGTTTAGTCTAGAACATTGTATCTCTGTTACATATGGAGGTGTACTGCTGCCGCCCTACAAATAATAAAACAAAACTGTCCTATTTTTGGTTTTCACTTTAGAACAAAAGGCTTTCACGTTGCTGAATTTATTGATGGGTTTTGTTAAAAATGCTCTACAAATATAACTTTTTTGTTAGAGCTTGATTGTATTGTATATTGTTCAAATGCAAAAATTAGTTTTTATGCAAACGTGATTATTTTTATGGTTCGAACAAAGTGATGTTTATTATTCGTATGTGATCATGTTTTACGTTCCAACAAGATCTTTTCTTCCCTCAATTATGATTTTTATGAATTTTAAGTCAATAATGTTCACTGTTTAAACAATAGCTCACAGCTGTGCTTTTTCATAAAGTATTCCCAAGTCTAAAATAGAGGCTGACTGATATGTTTTTTAAGGTCGATGCCGATACCGATTTTTAAAGAATGTCGTTGCAAATGGCCAATTATTAAGGCCGATATATATACATGTATATATGTATGTATGTATGTATGTATATATATATATATATATATATATATATATATATATATACACACACGTTTTAGCAGTACATTGATTGCGAAAGACAACTGAACACTCGCTGTGTGCAATATAAATTAAATAAGTCAATAAATCTCTTAATATTTATTGATCTTCAAATAAAAAACAAACTCAAAACATGAAAAAAATACTGTGTTTGGGTCTTTTCTTCAGTCTAGTTGTGGCATCAGTTGGCCACATAGGTGCCTGATTTTATTATTATTTATTTTTTTAATTGTCTTTTAAAAATAACTTCGGCCGATGGTCGATATAGAAAAAATGGAATATATTGGCCCGATATATCGGTCGGCCCTATAGTCTAAAATGGCATCTGTGAATCCTTTATGATACTAATTATTTTCACTTGCAGTCAGTCTGATTATTTAGGTCACCGAGCAGAACTGGGATCACTACTGAGTGATTTTATGGACGTTTTTAATCACGATGCTAGTTGGACCCATTCATGCTAAGCTAAAGCTAAAGGAGTACTGCCGGGTCAGGAGAATTACTGGCTACAAATAGTCCCCCCCCCCCCCCCCCCCCCCCAATTATCTAACTCTGGAAAGTATATTTGACAAAATTTCAATTTTAGGGGGAATATCTGTTTCAAACAGGATAGCTCTTTACCTTCCTACGCCCTTTTCTACTATCAGACCTTCTGAGTAATTTTATCGGACCTTTCCAGTATGCGCGTGTCTCCATTTCACTTTCAAGGTCAACCGAGTAACTGAACTAGGGTTTCTGCTCGAGAATAGTCAGGTAGTGTCGATGGGTGGTATTGTAACTTAGTGGAAAATGATATTGACACATATCGCCAAACAACCGGCATTTGTAAAACTGGAAGAGTTGCTGGTGAAGCTAAATAAATAGAAATGAAAATATGCTGTAATAATGCTGCTGTTAAATAAAAATGGTAGAAATCCCCCAACAACTCCATCATTTATAGCAATTTCTGGTCCTTGACTTTTAACCGCGGCACACTTTTAACATCACATAACTGCTCTACCCTGAATGGATTTAATTTAAGCATAATTTGACAAAAATAAACTTTTTAAAAGTTATTAATGTTTGTGGATGCCTTTTTACGCTGATTAGTGGAGTCACTCACTGCCGAAACAGTCGTGATATCCCGGCGTCTTAGCAGATTCTTGAAAGCGACGATTCTGTTTGGAAACACGACGACTGAGAGAACAGAGCTAGTCACCTTTCCCCCTTCCAGACAATTCCCAGAACTCCTTTGGTGGAAACGCAGTCCCTGACTAAGATGGAAGTGTAGTGCCCAGATCTCTTTCTCCACCTTTGTGATGATTTCCACCCATTGTCATGTGTGCTACCAGCCAAAATGTGCAATTGTAAAAAAAAAAAAGAGTAATACAATTCAGGGTGCAGCACCAAGAACAAGTCAGTTATAAAACCTTTCTGATCAGTGCAAACTAGCTAAAGTGATTTCGCAACAGAACTTTCAGCTGAACGTGTTAGCTCATATTAGGGATGTAGGGTTAGGGTATATGGCAACATATCGTGATATATTTTCTGTGATGCTATATTGATATTTTGGGAAGAATTTACCTGCAAACATTTGTGTATTTTCTTTTGGTGCAATTCAAACGCCGACCACTAATTGGCAGCAGTGTGCAATGGGTTTTGTTTCCACCATTGAAATGTAAATCCTTCTGTTATGGTTCAGACACCTCATGTTAAACATGTTAAGTATCAGTTTGGACTGTTGAACATTCCTACAATAAATTCAGACTAAAAAACTCACTAATAAAGTCTGACTGAATGTATTGCAATATATTGTGATACATTGTGTCGCCTCCCCTGTATAGTGATATGTATCGGGTCGCCAGAATTTCCCTAACACACATCCCTAGCTCATATTATTTTGATGTATTCAAATACGCAGACTTACTGTCCATTGCCTGCAGATACTCCATGTGCAGGGCGCTGCTTGCCCCGGCAGTGGACGCCACAGATGGAAGAAGGTCTGCCGTGTAAGGGCTGCGGTGGCCTGCCAGCAGAGCCATTGGGTGGTAGTATTCTGCTGTCAGACCTGTGTGAGGTGCTGGAACAGAACAAAAAAGGTCAGATTAGCACAAAAAAATACTGTAAGTACTAACACACAAAGCAGAACACAATTCCATTGATGGAAGATTTCGAGGAACTCCGGGTGCAGATGGTGGGAAACAACAGAGGAAATTTATTAGGCAGTGGTAGAAAGAGGACAGGGAGAGCACCTGCGTTGCATTAGAAAACTTGCACTCATTTACTTTGGTTGATAATCAGCTCAGCAAAACAGTAATGAGTACATTAGCAACACCATCAAGTTAACCAAAACAGCTGCACAGGGAGCATCACCTGAAGTGGAGAGCCTCACTGGGGACTACTGAATGCTTGCTCAGAGATTACAGTGAGTGTGCATTAGTGTTTGAATGATGCACTCCTGCAGAAAACAACATAAATTATCATCTTGCAACGCATTCCTTAAATAGCCTTTTCTCTCCACTTTGGTGTTCTTTGATCACCGGTGTGTGTGTGTGTGTGTGTGTGTGTGTGTGTGTGTGTGTGTGTGTGTGTGTGTGCGTGTGTGTGTGTGTGTGTGTGTGTGTGTGTGTGTGTGTGTGTGTGTGTGGTAAGCGTATGTGGGCTAACGCATCTGTTGGCAGAGACGTTTCCTGTGCATGTAGCATGCATCGGGCTGCAGTCTGCAGATATGCAGCCTGCTCCTCAACTCTGCTCTAAAGGAAAACAAAAGGCCTAAATCTTCCCCGATAGATCTGCACGCATTAAATGATACTGCAAACTATCCTGCCTCCACTCCACTATCTCCTCCTTTCTCCGAGCTTCCCTTTTCCAAGTCGTAAGTCCTTGAACCGTAGCCTAAAAATAAACATCTGGCAGGGGCCTTCCATATGCAAATACTGTAAGAAAAGAGAGAAGGAAAAGACTAACACTGAGGTTTTGGATGCAAATTTGGAATCAGACTACTGAAGCTCTTTCCCCCCATTTAATTTGTGAAATAAAGAGAGAGTAAATAAAGAAACAGTGTATGAGGAGATTTCCTCTCAAGTCTGGCCCGTATGGCTGTAATACACATCAGTGATTGGGTGAATGAAAGGGAGAAAAACATTTGTAAATTAATTCGATTTGGCTTTTATGTCTCCAGTAGAAGGGGGAGTTTCTTAATTGTCACCAGTGTTCCGCCTCAGCTTTGCTTTGCATTCAACCATAATGTGTCCCATTCAGTATCCGTGCACGGAAAGGAGCTTTGAGAATTTCCTAAATCAGAAATGTTGGCATTTGATTGTGATCCTGGGGGCAAAAGAAGGAGGAGTGGGGTGTGTGTGAGTGTGGCACTTGGAGAAGACATGCCTCAGGACCCGCTGAGCCACCGGGAACTCCTTCGGCATAACAATGGGATCAGGGGCGAGCCTACCTCTGAACTGGTTGTTGCAGAGAAAAGACAAGAATTAAAGCAGGAAGAAGAAAAAAAAGCAAATGTGTGGCGGCAGGAGGGTGGCACTAAATCCCACCCACTTTAAATCTCCATTAGATTCTGTTAATTAATTCGTCATTATTCAAATGTACTTTTTACTGGGAATGAAAAAAAAATCCAAGCATACTGAAGAAAGAGGCTTGCTGTAAGCGCAGTGATATACTAACAACACAAAAGCTGACGGGTTCATTAATCAGCGGATTGATTAAAGAAGTAATTAGGTGCCTCATTCACAATTCACAGCATTATGAATTAAAAAGAGGGGGATCGTGTGGTAGGTTGGAGGAACTATTTTGATTTAAAGCAATCTGAGCCTGGTGCACATTATGGTAATGGGAACCTGGAGGGCAGAGAGTCGGAGATCGAGTGAGCAAAGTGCAGGAGGAGGAGGAGGAGGAGTAAAGCTTCTAGTCCTCTCTTAGTGGTTAACACACCTGGATGAGAGGGAGTCGAGTGTGTGGATGTGCAGGAAATAACCCTGCAATCTGTCATTTCACAAAATACATTCCAACATCAGACGGAGAGCTAAAGAGGTGTCTGAAGAGCCAAAAGGATGATGGCTGATGATGTAGAAGCAAAAAAATAAAGGTTATTAGGCCATTCCAATAAAACGCAGCAACAGCTCAGGAGATTTTCAGGAGGAAACCAAATATTCCTGTTTTTATGCTCTCTTGAAGAAGTTTTCATTTTAAAATCTATCTTTTTTTTTTTTTGCTGTTCTATATCAGCGTGAATGTTACATCATGGTAAAAAAAATCATCAATCAAAGCTAAAGATTGGACAAAAAGTAATTCTAGTTTATAATAAAAGTGACAAAAAAAGAAATAGGTCACATTAGCAGGAATAAAGTTGATTTTGTGGATTATTCTTTCATAAAATAGGTTTTAAAAACTGATTAGCACAGCTTCTTAAAAATAAAAAAATATAAAACAAATACTTAAGAAAATGATTTATTACTGTATTTCATTTCATTTTATGCCACTTATAAATTCCATCTATTAAAAAATACAAAAAATATTTATTAAGATGTTGCAGTTGTTAGTTTTAACCCAGATGCAGCTGAGAATATTAAAGTTTAAATAAAAATAAATAAATCTAAAAGCAATCTTGATCCAGTATTTCTGTTAAAACGTAGAATAACTGATAATAAATCTAAAAAAATGAAAAAATTAAAAATTAATACAAATCTAGGGATTTTGTTATACAACATTAAATGTTCATAAACTATTTTATTAATCCCAAATAATGTTTCTTTTATCTTTAATGTAACCCTTATTGACATGAGATAATGAAATAATAACTTAAAAAAGTTCTTTACATCCTCGGTCACAAAAGTTAATCTATATCAGTGTTTTATATCCTCTACTGCATTCATTCTGAGAGCATCGCTGCCCCTGAAGCCCTGCACTTGAATCCACCCTCTGTTTGCTGCACATGACCCTGCCGCTCATTGAAGCGTCCTCCAGAGGTCTCCGACACGTCTCCGACTCGTCTCACAGATCAAAGGGATTAGCCTCGCTCCAACCTGGGAGCCCCCACCAACACGTTACGAGCCGCTCTCGTAACGGTCCGACCCTGACTCAGATACCATCTCGCCGACCCCTGGGTCTTAATAGAGATGGATCTGGTTGCCTCTCACCTGACCTCCTCTCATCTCAAACAAGAATTAAACAGAGCTGAGAGTTCTAATAACAGTCAGGGATCAATTTCAACAATTATTCTTTTTTTTAAGCCCACTGAGGTCACGCCTCTGGGTGTGTGTGGTTTTTTTTTATGTGCAAGTGTCACAGTTTACTCACCATCTGCTGGGCTCAGGCCCCGGGTGGCCGACACCACCGAGATGGAGGGGCTGCTGTGAAGGGAGCGGATGTAGTCCATGTATGGGTTAATGTAGGGGTGCGGAGGGTGGAAGGGTGACTCCGCCCCCACAGAGGGGTTCCGCTGGGGTGAGATCCGAATGAGGGAGATGTCGGAGAAAGCCGGGCTGCCCGCCAACGCCGGAGGCCTGGAGAGAAACACACAAAGGACATCGTAGGAGATGAATGACAACTCCAACAGATCTACTGAAAAATAATTTTACTTATACCAACACGTACAAGCAAATCTATGGCCACTTCCCTCCAGATCAGCATTAGATTGCTAAAACTGTAAGACCAGATCAATAATCTTTCAGATTTATTTGGTTTTTAAATTCAGTTGATATTTGACATGGATGTCTCTTCACATCTGAAGTCTTTCAGCTTTTCTGGCAACATGTGTCAAATGTAATTAACATTAAAGCTACAGTGGCAAATCTGCAAAACGAGCTAGCTTAAAACATTTTTTTCATTCACATTTGTCTAAAAACCTCAGCCAATCACACGGCTCGAACCAAAACCAATGATTGGACCATATGATTGTCATTTACCTGGGTCCTCCATTCATTACGCGCTCTCTTGTATTTTGCAACAGAACGCCACCGGTGTGAGAGGTTCGCCGCTCCATAATGTCAGAGAAGGAGAAACAGCCAGCTGTTACCACTTAACCCTAACCCTAACCAAACTACCAGAGTCCCAAAAAAAAAAAAAAAAAAAAAAAAACACCATTTGAAGATGTGGTAAACAAGACTTTTGGATGTAGAAAATAGAGATCGGTTTACTGCTGTCTCGTTTCTTTTGGCAACGCGCGTTCTCATATCAGGCGAAAGTGGCCTAGGGATAATTGTCGAAGGGAGGGGTGGGTGGTTGTTTAAAAGCTAGCTTGACCGTTGCAGCTTTAAATCCAAAGAAAGTACTAAGCTGGGTCAATACTTCTGAAAGAAATAAAATGGTTCAAGTTTTAAGTCCAGGTGGGTAGACAGGACTTTCATCCCACTCCAAAGAATACTACAAGGCTGTTCCTGGGAATGGGATCTCATATGGTGCATTTATGCTACGATCAGCTCCGTTTGGCCCTGGTAGAGTCAGCACGTTGGCGTTGTTTGTGCGGAGCCGACCACTTTTCGGGACCGTGCTTCCCTGCAGTTCATTTTGTGCTGGGCCGACCCTGCACGCCTATCTATGGACCGACTAGCCGACTGAAGTTATATTGCTACGTAGGTGTGCGTGTGAAGTTATGTCACAAAATAGTGCCCTACCAAGCCCAAATAAACAGCAACCTGGCACGTATTTACTTTGTAATGCTACTGTCAAGATGTCCGCCCACACGAATCTGTCATTGTTTTTAACCATCTTATCCCACTTGTCTAAAGTGACTGTACTGACACCAGCTTTTGTTTACGGTGGCGCTTATGAATGACACCACAGACTTTTCTGCACCACTTTAGCAGAGCCCATCATGTCCCTTGTCCACAACCGTGTTCCTGAGAAGGTTAGGTTAATCCAACCAGGCCATGCAGGGGAGGGCTGTCCCCACCTGGCCAGGCTAACCATGGTCTACATGCGACATAATGATAGAGATATTACAGCTACAGTCTTCAGTAACAAACTCAATCATCATCAGCTTGCGAAAACTGATTAGCCTTTGAGTTCAAGTAGATATAGCAAGCACACGTGACTCTTATTATGAAACGCTTTCAAATACTCCTGGGTGAATTTCTTTGGGAAATTAAAAGGCAAAACCAACTTGACTGGGAATGTTGCAGGGTTGGATCTGAAGCTTTTGGAGGGAATTTTTAACCCCCCAACCCCCGACCCAGGGAAAGGAGAATCTGGATGAAGTTTCTGGAGACCTGGAAATTTGGGAATCTTTGCTCCCTTACATATTCTGATAATAAATAAATGGGGAAATGATGTGTGTGTCTAGAAATGCAACACATTCTCACACCCCAAGCGTCGGAAACAAACGCTTGGTCAGCCACCCTCCACGTCGGACCCCTGACGCTAAAAGTGCCCTTTTTCATTACTTATGTACGAAAAGGGGTTTTTCCCTTTTGTAACTGCAGATCCCAATGCAGCGTAAAACTGACGTGATGAGATATCCGCTGATGCGGCACTGAACCAGCTCAGTTAACCGCACCTAAACCTTAACGTTTCACTATTTATAACCTTCCCCTCACCCTCATCCTAACCTTAACCCTCTTGCTACCTAAAACGTTACTCTCACTGTGATCAAGCATTTGTTTCCCATGCATTCTGACTCTGACAGTCAGAGTCTGACTGTCAATTTTCGTATTTGCCGCTCAAGGGGAACGTTAGAACATACCATCTGGCGAGGGGGAGGTTACAAACACCCTCTACTTTTAACCTCCACCGTGGTAGTTGAAACCTCCCCCTCGCGTTGGCTCGGTCCAAACTCGACCAATCACGAGGCGGCTCCCGCCGTTCACTTCATAGAGCCGGCTTTTAGAGCGATCGACACATCACTAACTTTTTCGCTAGCAAGATGGTTAAGGTTAGGATAGGGGTGAGGGGAAGGTTAAATAAGAGGATAAGGTTAAGGTGAGGTACAATGAGCTTGTTTGGTGCCCTGGCTGCGGACATCCCATCACGTCAGTGTAACGCTGCATTGGGACCTGCAGTCAAATAAGGGAAAAACCCCTTTTTGCACATAAGTAACGAAAAAGGACACTTTTGGCGTCAGGGGTCTGACGTGGAGGGTGGCTGACCAAGCGTTTGTTTTTGACGTGCTGGGAGTGAAAACGTGTTGAGAAATGTCAAAACAGTTCAAACTCAACAAAGGTGGCTAATAAAGACATTACTGTCCCAGATTAATCTGTTTGCCAGTGTGTCATTATAAGCTTGTTTGCAGACTCTCGATTGCATTCAGTCAGTTACATCGCCACATGCTACTGGTACAACTAGTCACCATCACTTCCAACCCAGTGAGAGGAAAACCTTAGTCAAGATTTAAGTCAGCACATTTAGGATTGCAGCATATTTCAATTCCACTGAGTTATTATGACGCACAGTGTTTGGAAAGTAAGCAGAATTAATTTATTTCTCCACAAATTGACCAGAAATGTCGTGTTTGTTTCGTCAGGTCTGAAGGTCAGGACTTTACGAGCATGGGTGGACCGACAGTGGCAGACAAATAAGACAGTAAGGCCGTCTTTTTCCCTCCCATGTGTAAGCAGAGAGGAGAATGCAGCATTCCAACTGCTCCCCACGCAGACATTTCCTCAGATCAAAGGCAGCTTTCACCACTGCGTCTTAATCAGAGGGAAACGTTAGACCGAGCTCACCGCCGGCCAGAGCGAGACAAGCAAAGCTGCACCACAATTCTCCATTCCTCAGATGGCTTTGAGCTGAAACCAAATTCAGAACTGCACAGGATGGATCCAAAATCCATCTGAAAGTCTCTCACTACATATTTAAATAGGAAAAATCTGCCTTGTCAGGAAATTAATTTGAATTGTCTTTTTTGAGTAAAATAAAGTTGAGAACAATCAAGAAAACTTCTTAGGAACCAAGTTCAAGACAAACTAATTTGTCTCCCTCATTATGATTGGTTAGGAGGGCCTGGAAACTCCATAATGATGGCCTTCACCACAAAGGCCTTCCCCCGAGGATCTGGTGAAATCCACATATCAGCCAGACATTAACAGGCTAAAAGATTAGACTGAATTAGCCCCTCTGCTCCTCTGCGGCTCCCCACTGGACCAGTCTGCTGCGACAAAAGACCCCAGGAGGAGGAGAGGATGGTTGGAGATGGGAGGGAGAGGAAAAGAGTGGGTTTAAGTGGGGGGGGACAGAAGGAGGGATGGAAAAGAGAAAGAGACCTGGCCCACGGTTTGTTTGGCGGAGTGACCTTGAACGAGGCCGGGGAAGTGGAACAGCCTAATTACAACCTCCGCCCTGTCCCCTGATCCCCTACCGGCCCCTTTGTCCCTCTACTTCACAGCCCCCCTAATGAAAGAGCTCAGGCCAGGGTCAATAATGAGCACCGAGGAGTGGAAACGACCGACAGACTCAGAAGCATGTAGGACACATGTGAGCTCAGCCACTCATACAAACTCATACAAGCTCCTCTGGAGCTGTTCTGTAATTAGCCCAAAGGGGGGCCGTTTTTAAGGCTTTCACTGTGTTCAGGTGTGCGATGAAGATCCCTCAGCTTGTGTAATCTTTGTTGGGAAATCTCAACTTTTCAACACATGGACGTTTTTTTCCCCTCTACCTCTATTTGATTTGTGTGCTATTTTGCACGGCAGCTGTCAAAAGAAATTCAAGATGAGTTTTTCTTTCACGCCTTTTCGACCAGGGCAACTTAAACACAAACAGGTGTGTGTGTGTGTGTGTGTGTGTGTGTGTGTTCATGATAAGCAAGTAATGTGCCTACATGCCACCATTTACACGCCTCATTTGCACAGAACACAACTCAGCAGCAGACTGAAGTTCACTTTGATGTCACACTGGTGAGTGTGTTTCTCACACATAGGTCAAAAACGTGCTTAGTCACCACGTACACTTTCTACTACAAATGGCAAAGTCACTGTCTCACTGGGTTGTGATGAACCCTTATTTGTTTGCAAACCCCTCTCGTGTTATTCACGCTCTACAACAGTGGAAATTTAGTTGGGAGTGATTCATGATGTGCTCCAGACATGCACTTCTTAACCCTACCCCAGACTTTCCATCGGAGCAGTGTGACATACTAGACGTGCATCCCACCGGGAGCGTTTCAGACGTGAACCGGCAGTAAAAAGCGCTCCACGCACCTGGCCCCAAGAGGTCACGAAATGACTAGAGAATTGAGAGATCACGGGTGATTTGGACAGTTCACGCGATAACTAGCAAGGAGAAAAATGGCAGCATGTGTCCAGAAAGGTCTGTGGTACGTTTTCTGTTTTGTTTTTTCACGGCTACAGATTTTCCCAGTTAAGCGTGTTGAAGGTTGCCAGTTGTTTTACATGGCTTCAGTGTTTGACTTCCTGTCTGACTTCATCTGAGCTGCTGGTGCGGCTTCTGTGCCGTGCTCCTCGCTGGACTCGCGAGTTTATGCAACCCGCCATTAAACCAAAACAACATTTCATATCGTTGTTTGATGTCAAATATCACGGCTATGCAATTCCAGGCCTCGAGGGCCAGTACCCAGCACGTTTTAGTGGTTTTTCTGGTCCAACACACTGGATTCAGTGGTTGAATCATCTGTGCAGCAGCTCATCAGAAGCCTGATTGAAATAAGGTGAGTTGAAGCACGGTTAAAACTAAAGCACGCTGATACCGACCCTCGAGGCCCGGAAATGAAAAGCTTTGTCATATATGATGTCTCCACTTCCAGGATTAAAGCCATGAAAAACACACCGCTGCACTTCTGGAACAACGCTGGGAGTAAATAAGCTGTTGGGTCACTTGTACTGACGTAATCTGCATAAATATGAAAATGCACGGTTGCAATAGTCTTTTATTTTGAAGATTACCAGGGGTTTTACACTGAAACCGTGTGATTTCCTGTCGAGCCACATGTTAACTGCAGAAATTGCTGTGTCTGAGATGCGACTCGTAGCAAAAACAGAACCCGAAATTTTCTTTAGCGGCACGGCGAGCCGCTTCTTTGATGTGCCTGAAAATGTCCGCGTCGCAACTAGTCTGAATCCCCCCCCATAGACTACAATGGAAGTGACGTTCTGCTGCCGTTCCGCGGCACTGATGCTTCCAGTGTGAAGTGGGGATTAGACACTTCGCGGCTGATGGAGACACGCCCATCAAGTATAATGGCGGCTATTAGCTGCGTCCTACACTTCACGGACATTATGCAATGCTTACACAGCAGGTGGAAAGCCAGGGCAATGGTTACGACTGCAAACATTTTGAAAGAAAGTTTTTCTCACATATTCTTTGAAAATGTTCTAAATGTAAGTAATCTGTCAAGGCGTTGCGGTGAAATCTCCCCGCTGATGCAGTTACTGAGATGGCTAGAAGGATGGAAGAAAAGGTGAGAGCGTAGGAAAAAGGAGACAAAACAGTTCAGCTGGAGCAGGAACAGAAGTCATGATGTGAACTACGTGTTGGGGAGGAAAGGGTGGATAAAGAAGAGTTACAGCAGAAAGGGAGCTGGACAAGGAGAGGGGAGAACAAAGATGTCTCAGGGGGTGTAGAGCCAGGTGTGAGGGGATTTGAGGAGGACAGCAGAGAGATGGATCATCTGGAGGAGTGCGGTGTGTCTCTGGAAAAAAAGAAAGTGCAAGGCCCGATCTCGGGTTTTTGAGCTGCTCTCTGCAGGGCCGTGATCATCTTAGCATCTGCCAGCATGCATTAATCAACGTGACAAATGGAAGTAATCTGACAAAGAGCAGCGTGTGTGCAGGAATGCTCACAATGTGTGTGTACGAGTGCTGTTTTAGATGCACCTGATTTGAGATTCACATCAAAGTTATACCGCAGGGTTTCTTTCCCAGAGTGAAAAATGTCGTCTTCACACCCCTCCACCTCTCCTCATGCTGCAGGTTTACAATCCCTATTAACCTGCAAAGAACACATCCGGCTAACACGGCACAAGGAAAGTCTGCACTTTCCACATATGGAAGCCATTTCCCTTCACGTGGCCTCGATTAAACCAGCCAGCACCTCTTTTTAGAGCACTGCATGTTTACACTGGGCGGTCTGCGGGTTTTAAACTGTCGCCTTACTTCACCAGATGAATACACACTTGACATCTGTAAATATGGACCCAAAAGATTTTGAGGTCTCACCGAGGGACGCGTGTTCATGCAAGCAGTCCTTGAATCTTGATTTCAAACCAGGCTAAATCAACACTGATAAATTTTTGGAAGAAAAACGTAAAACAAAACTTCTGCAGGGAAACTTCATTTGGGTAAAGACGGTATCATTGTGGCGCAGCACTTAGACATGGCGGCATTGTATGCTTTTCTGCTAAAATAGACACGATTGCGAAACAGTTTGCGGTGAAGGAAGAAATTGTAGTGGATAAAACATGCTGGAGATGTTTTAGTATGACGAGAACATGCCACTGGTTAGTGACCTGGAACTGATATATTTTCAATCACAATATAAAACGAATAGCTACATTAAAAAATAAAAACAATGACTTTATTTTGAAGGTTCTAAAAATATAATTGAAAACACTAATTGTTTCTAGAAATGTTTTCATCCACCAGTAAACCACTGAAAACCCAAAACGCTGTTGTGACTACGCTGCATCTGTTAGCCTGACCAGCCCTCCTATATGTGAGTATATAGTCTCGCCACGACCCAATGTCGACTCCCAGTCGTGGGACGGGGTCTATGGTTGCCTTTCAAACTGTCTCCACATGCTATTGGACAACAAACAATGTGATGTACTCACCTCTACGGATGTCAGACAACGGGGCAGGGCACCCTACTCTGTTGCAGAAGATGCAAATACATCCTTTTTCTAAATAAAGGACTTAAAGTTAGAATATGGAATATTTTAATAAAATGCTAACTTAAAATAAATAATACCTCCACAGGGCAATTAGAGGTGTGCAGATTGAATGTACAGTTTCTCCTTTGAAAGCTATATTTAAAAAAAAAATAATCAAATTTTTATTTTGTCGGGCATGACACTGAGTTTATGTTTACATCTACCAGCCACTAGAGGGCACTACTGTACTAAAACGTCCACGGCGAGGCTGGGGGTGTTTCTCTCTGTACACGGTGCTGGAACGAGTCAGCAGCATCGACATTAATATATGGACAATGGGTTTCCATAGACTCCAATAACAAGTTTTTCTGCTAAAATGGGAGGTGGCCACCACCACCATTTTGACCGTGTCACAGGTTCCGTCAAGCCCAGACAATTCCATAAAAGGGAAGAGAGGAGGAGCTGAGGGTGGGGCTGTAAGGCTGGGATCGACACCCGGTCGAACTAGCTACAAACTAACCTGAAGCTAACCCAAAGCTAACGCGGTGGTGGGAGGTAAGCTAACGGAGGTAGCAACCTAGCTACAACCGGAGTTAACTGTGCACAACACCAGAGCTTTTGAGTCAGAGATATGCCGGGCTGACCGCTGGGTAAAACCGGGTGGAACACAGAGGTCTCCGAGACCTCCACAAGCCAGCAGCCGCACAGCAGACAAGCGCCGCTGCGATCTGAGATGCGCAGAGGTGCCGCTGGGGAGAACCGGGTGGAAAGGTTTCCATCCCAGAGCTCCACAAGCCGTCAGCCCGCGCAGCAGACAGAAGAAGCGATCAGACAGAGATGCGCCGAGCTCCGGGGAGAAGTGGCGTATTTTGGCGGTTCTGGCTTGCCATAAGAACCAGCCGTCAGCCCGCGCAGCTAACAGAAGCCGCGATCAGACAGATGCGCCGAGCTGCTGGGAGAACCAGCCGTCAGCCCGCGCAGCGAACAGAAGCCGCGATCAGACAGAGATGGACCGGGGCAATTAATGCCACAGCAAGTCATTTTGTCCAACAATTGCACAAATAATATCCAAAAAAGAATACACAAACACACAGACTCAAAATCCCGGAACAGTTTCCAAGCCAGACCGAGGCTCGACTGAGGCCTTTCCACGGAGCTAGCTCTGCGGTCACGTGGGTCTGATGCTCATTAATTATACAGAATTTTAGGCTTTTAATACACTTAAACAGAAGAGTGAGAAAAAAATTCACCCCCCCTCAGAGTTGTCATGAGTGTAAACTAAATCATTTAAACAAAAAACATGTTTTGGTACCAGGCTGTAAACATGTTTATTTCTGCTGTGAAATTGGTATTTTTTACATGGGAGTCAATGAGGATTTGCTCGCTTCTGACACCAGCCCCCAGCGGATGAGGGTGGAACTGCAATTTATTTCACTTGCGGGTTTGACTCAGTGTCAGAGCTGCATTGTGGGGGCCTGGTCAGCAGTGAACCAACATCCCAACGGCTGTCAAATTAGTCCTGTTGTTGCAATACCACCTCTGAACACCAGAGTGCGCCAGAGTGTCCGTGTTCCATGTTCAACTTTTAAGTGCCTCTATCTGCTCTTGACTCAAAGAAAAGCCCAAATCTAAAAGTCCACAGTTGATTCCAATGTTGTTTCTAACAAGTATTCGCCATCTTAGTTTCACTTAGTCGCAGTAGCATCCCGCCCACCAAATCAATAGAGTGCTGTGATTGGCCAGCCACCAGACTGGTGGAGGTTTAAAAGGAGTGTGGCTAGACCAGCATGCAGAGCTAAATCATTTTGCTACTGAAAGTCTAGATTTCTAAGCTGGTTGTCTAACAAAATGAAGTGTAAGCAGAAAAAGGAAGATGTTATGTCTGATGTGCACAGATAGTAGGCTTGTTTAGTGGTGAGGCTATGAAATCATTGCATTTAGGACAACTATGTAAAAGTGTCGTTTTACGATTTTTTAAAACTCTGGAACCTGAAAGTTCAAAAAAAGTAATTCCTAGGTGGACGCAAGGCTGAAGTGATTTTCTTTGTATTCATAAACATTTTTACCATCTGGACAGAGCCTAATTTTAACAGAAAAACTAGTTAAAATGTAATTTTACGTAGGCCTCCAGTAAGAATCCTCTTTTTATTACAAGACCAGCAAACCTCAAAAGAAAAATTAGCCATAAACAATATTAAGCCCTAATTTTCTGAATCAAAACTGATTAGGGTTAGGATTAGGGCTAGCATGTAATAGTTATGAACCACAAATCTGCATCTGACTGCGTTGCTTTCCAAACGTTGGGGCTGAAATCAACCACTAAAACTTTTTGACCTCTAGAGGGACTAAAATGTACTGAAGTGATTGTGCACACCTGTGGCTGAGTGAGGTGGGATCAGTGAAGTGTCAGGTCCTCTCCTGGCTCAGGCTGACAGCATCTCACCACCCCATAGATACCCGCACCCCCACATCCACGTCCCAACCCACCCAGCCAACGCAGCACAATGCAGCTGCTGCTGTCGCCACCGCTCTGAGAGCCTAAACCAGTGAGAAGGAAAAGAAGGGCTCCTGACAGCGGAAACAGAAGCACTTTAAAGCTCCAAACCTTTTCACTGAGATCAAAGGGCCACAGGAACAGAGCCAGCTGAGACCCGAAGAGAGAGGAATGGGTTTGAGACGAGGAGAGGCAGACAAGACAGAGACCGAGAGACACAAACAGGGTTTCGAAGTTCTTCACTATTCAGTGGGAAAGTTTGAATTAAGTTCAAATCCCACCAGCTCTGTGCGACCTAAACTCACTGTATTTCATAAGATTATTTTAGTCTCTTAACAGTAAAACGTTATGTACCAAAAAGTGAACAAGAAAGCCAAAAATAAAACATTTCTTTCCAAGTTAACTTGTTTTACACTTTTCATGAATCACACAGTTTTAAGCATCAGATGGAGCTACATTCATAACCAGTGGTTCATCACAGGGACAACTCATTCATGATGTGTGTGTGTGTGTGTGTGTGTGTGTGTGTCCAGTACAGTGTAAATCCATCTATGAGAACTGACAAGCCATTGGTATGTAAAGATTTAATGGTAGAAGGTGGAAAACAGAACAATGTACTCAGTTTTTGTTCTGATCCTTGTTATTTAAAAAAATAAAACGATGTGTTTAGGTGGTACAAAGAAGTTTGGTGACTGGGACACTTAGCTTAGAAATCTAGACAAACCGTAGCAGTAGTCAAAGGTTTTGCTCTGTAGTTTGGTCTAGCCATGCTCCATTGGAGCCTCAGCAGGTCTCCCATTGGACTGATCAGTTTTGCGTCTTGCCAATCACAGCGCTCTGTTTGTTGGGCAGGCTTTGCACCAGAGCTGCGACAAAGAAAAACAGCAACTCAGGAAACTCATTTGAGACGACTTTGGCATCAACTTTGGATGGTTCCGACTTGGGCTTTTGATGGAGGTCCTAAAGTATTTTATTTTGACGAACTGTGTATTATCTTCTTCGATGGTGTATAACAGACTGCCCAATTGACTGATGTTCGTGACGATGACTACATCACGTTGTTGGTTGCTCTGATTGGTTGCGCTGACCAAAAGCTTGCCAAGAAGACTTCAGCTTTTTTCTCTGAGACTTACAATAAATTTCATATTATACAGTTTTTTCAGACGTCCTTTTTGGCCACTCATCTCATTCTACAATAAAATCAGTGACATCACTGCCATAAATGGTGGTGATGTGCTGACATCTTAGCAAATCCTGAAAGGTACAATTTTGTACAGAGCCAGCATATTTTCCCTGTCACCATCCCCCCTCTTAGAAATCTCCCAGAAGTCTTACTAGTGGAAAAGCATCTGGGCAAGCTTTCCTACAACAATTTAGTCATGAAGTGTCTCAATGTCTCAGTTTGTTTGCATCTTAGTAACCAACCCCTTGCAGAGCAACCCCACATTTCTGACATTTTCTGGAAACGGAATTGATTTTGTTTGCCATTTTCTACCGAAACAAAAGCAAAAGAGTGATTTAAAGTGACAGTGTGTAGATTTTACCATTCACCTCTGAAAATATCCATTGAAAATCTGTTGACAATGATTATAATAAAGGCCAATCATTGAAAAATATTGGCACCTTCGTGACATATAACCATAAAAATCTGGTATAAAATACATTGGCAAGGGTCTGACTCCTTGGGGGACGCCAGGTTGGATTCCATCTTTCCTTTGCTGTATTTATGATTTTGCTGGGGGGTTTTGACTCCTTTGAAAATTGCGCAACAACACTCTTTTTCCTTTTCTTGTGTTTTATTGGCGGATGGCAATCAACATAAAAAGATGCATTTTCTGCCATCTAATGTATTGGAGAGTGAGCAGAGTCATTAATCCCATATCCTAATTTGAGAATCACAACAATGCTCCAGAGGTTTTTTTTTTGGCTTTGTGGGCATTAGTTGGTAATGTCCTCACTTGAACTCAAAAATACAGCTTGCTTGCAATGATTTTGGCATGTACTGCCCCCTTTTGCCAGAAAACTACACACTGTCACTTTAAGGAAATTTAGAACTCCTTAAAACTTTTGAGACCTCTTGAAAACTTCCATGAGAGTCGCAACCACATGACATTCTGGCTTTATTAGCCCCGCCTGAGTCTCTGCTTTAATCTGTTTCTCCGATTAGGGAAGAGATCTGTGGAGCTGTTAGGGTCTGATGAGGTTGCCAGGCGTTCAGTGCAACTATGCTGCCCCACCACCACCAACCGGAGCTGCACGGTCTCTGTGTGTGACCCATTGACTTCAAAGGCCGGGTGGGTCCAAGGGGTCGGGCAGGCTTCCTATTCATGGACACATTAAGCAGGATTCCCTCTCGGTGGGATACCTCTAGAGGCGTGCCAGACATTCCCATACAGTGTGAAGTCCACTCTCTCTCACACACACACACACACACACACACACACACACACACACACACACACACACACACACACACACACACGCACACACACAAACACACACACACACTTTAAACCCCCTCCGTGTGTTTTGCTCACACTCACATTGTCTACATATAAGCAGCAGCGGGAACACACATGCACTCATCCTCGCCTGAATGGTGGTACATCCCCGTGGGCACATATCGCTTCCACGCCGCTGGAGTGATAACACACATTTATCAACAGGAGTCAGGGAGTGTGACAGTCTCAAGTCAAAACAACCGGGTCCAGGTGTCAGAGGCTCCACTTCTGTTTCCGTGTCCTCCAAAGGAACCCACTCAAGTTGGGTCAAACAGAAGGAGAGCTTGTCGTTTGAAATCTAGACTTTGTGTCTGCACCGATTAAACTTCATCAGACAAAAACAGAATCCCATCTTTGCTCTACTTCCAAATATCTTGCCGTTTCATTTTTTAAAATAAAGTTTGTTTGGCTTTGTCACGCAGCAGCACATTCTTATCCCCCACCCCCTACATTGCAATTAAATGTAATTTTCAGCCACTGAGATAAGAACGTCTACCAAAATGAGTACGGTGAAAGAAAACAGAAACATGAAAGTGAAATTGCACAAAATGAGATGACATTTTTTTTCTCCTGTAATTTTAAGATTTCAAGGGAACAAACACCAGCCGTAAAAAAAAGAAAGGATTTGCTTGTTCTTTTTTGGTTTCCTCCCATGCTCGATTCTGCCTTTTACAAATATGCCGATCGCTTTGAATGGAACGTTCTCCCTTCATCTCCGCTAAGCAAATATGTGCTTGATTGCTTTTCTTCTTTCAAAGCAACGCAGAGCACAGGTGGAATTAGTTCTCAGCCAGTGTTCTGAGTTCCTCTGGCATGCCTCGGGCTAGAGAGAAAACTAGAGGGGACTCCTGGGTGTTAGAGTGTTAAACTTCGGAAATCTGAGAGGAAGCACATCTATCTTTCTTTGTTTCTCCACCATTGTCTCAATGGCCCCGATGCCTGTACACAAACATCCAGCCGCCGCCTGCAGCCAAGCAGGGCTCACGTTCCACACCCCATCGCCTTTGCAGCCCATCAAGTTGGGTAATAGGCGCACGTTTCCATGGGTGAGGGTGCAACCTACTATTGAGAATGACTGTGACTGCACGATATCACCCCCCCCCCCCCCCCCCCCCAACCATCCTGAAGTGACCACTTCACAGCAAGCTGCAGAAATGAGCAGTGGCGCGAATAGGTCTGAGCAAATCCCAAACAATACATAGCACTACAAGACACACAGCTGGAGGTAGTTAATCCTTCAGACGGAGATCTGATGTACAACTAGAAGGGGAACAAAAATAAAAGGGGGCTGGGAGGAAGCGGAGGGGCTGAGACACAGAAGAAGAAGCTCAGGAGCATCAGGTACAAGACACAAGAATATATGTTGCCTTCTCAGCACTGAAAATCTCCTTCTCAAAGTGAAATCCATCACGTTTTCCTAACACATATACTTCTTCCTGCAGAAGAGGGGAAGGAGAGGAAAGCCGGACAGAAGAAAGGCAAGCGCTGGTGGGAAAGTGAACAGACACAGCCTACTTTATTCTGGCCATTTCATCCATCTTGTTGGGTTAATAAAACGTCTAGTGGAGCTCCTTGATATTTAATCATGAAGGGGGCCGCTGGTTGGTGCCACGCTCGGGCTTGATGAAGCTTTGGGAGGCTTAAACACAGACCTGTGGATGTTTTTCAGACAGACCCAGAGGAGAACATGTAGCGCTCAGTCCACTAAACTCAACTTTTATTCCGAATTTAGTAAAGAAAACCAATAAATTTAAACAAATTCCCGTAGGAGAGACGTCAAGGAAATGATGGACATGCAAAAACAACCGAATGCACGAGTGCACGGCTCCACTCAGCTCCCGCCGGACGATCTGGATGTCAAACACTTCACAAGATGATGCCCTCTCAAAGAAACACGCGGCATCATGGGAGACGGACACAGCGAGGGGGCTTTTTTATGGTCCGCACTTCAAATAGCATCATAAGATTAAACCATCGGCGATCACGCTATCAGCCCTAATGGACACCACATGTGATAAGCAAGTTAACAGATGGCTGAGGAGGGAATCGTCTCACATGATGCGAGTTTATATTTACTGATGCAGAGGGAACAAAAACAACGAGCCTTGGCTGCGTTATAAAGCATCCGGGTGATTTTTAACACGGTTGTTTTGGGTTTACTTCAATCATTCACGGAAGGTTGGAGCAGCAGCGAAGGAGAGAGGTAGGGAAGACGTGGAGGGATGGAAGGAAAAGAAGAGGATGGAAAATGAGTAGTGCTGGAGAGGATTTATGACCTTGCTCCCTTGTTCTCGTTACTTGCTGTAACTGGCCCCCAGAGTGGGATCGTAAGGTCTGGAGCCCGAAGATCAGAGTAATGGAAATTTCACATTTCTACACGGCTGCAGCGTGACGTCCGCTGGGAAAAAGTTCAACTTAAAATCTTTTAAAACACTCACAACATAACTAAGTTTGTATTGGGTGACATCTTTTAAATTTGTCGTTTAGATTTGTTTGATGAGTGGGAGGCGACGTGACGCAGCAGTTTGGTTCCCTCCTAAAAGCGGAGATCCCATCTGAGACAGGCAAGGTGCCACACCCACCAAAAACTCTCTTCTTTATGAAGAAATCATTACAGGATTTTCTGGAGCGCATCTTTTAATTTGGTTAATTAACTAGTTGACTGACTCTTTTAAATAACTGATCGTCTTTTGAGTTTGAATTCAATTTACAGAACACTTTTGGCTTTTTAAAAAAATAACATTTTACATGAAATAATTGGAGGAAAATGAACAGATACTGGAAAGAATGAGTAGGGTTGTACAAGATAAAGAACATCTGGTCTAATGTTTAAAAAGTCACTTTGGACCAACCAGACGTGAGAAATTTGCATAGGCATTTAAAAAGAGTCCTCAGACACTTAGAAAGCTTATTTTATTCAATATATGAGGTAAATAGATAGTCATTAGTTAATATACTGATACTAACATGTGACATAACTGATAATGAATCATTTATGTTGATTCATTAATTACTGTGACGCAGTGAAGACATTACTAAATCACTTTAGATAACATGGGTAAAATTCAGAGAGAAATGTCTGAATAGCAATAATTTTATACATGTATGTTTTTATTTTTTTAAACCTGGATATTTAACATAAAACAAAAACTGAGTATTACATTTCCAACAAAAAGACAAAGATTCTCTGAGAGTTATGTCAAATAACTTTTTAATAAAAAATAAAAGGGATAAAAATCCAAATCACCTCAGAAAAGCCTCGTGGTTTTCTGGTGAGACTCTTTCAAAATAAAAGCAGCCTTTCCAGTGATTCATGTTGGGGAAAAAGACAAGAAAATAAGCTGCAATAGTTTATTTTAACATTATGTGCGTTTTAAATTCTACCTTTAGTCAATTTTGTGATTTTATTTGATAAAAAGACAACCTAAATTTTTGAGAATTTCAAGTCTTTTAAATAAACCTACAACTTTAGTCTTGTTTATTTAGTAAACATTTTTATTACTGAACATTTTGTCTTTTTCCTCAAAATTCCAATACGGGAATTTCCAAATTCAGAGACAAATCAGGTTTATTCTCCTAAACGTATGACAATCATTTAGGAAATTTCTGAGATTTGTCTTTGAATTACACCCCTCCCCCCAAATCAGCCGCCACCATAGAAACACGACAAACTGATAAATGATTTTTTTTTTATTTTTAAGTGGGGAAATAAAAAGACAAACAATTGCAAACAAATGAAAAGATAAAACAAAAGGCTTAAAGATTAAGTTATTTCTAAATCATGTGTTTGAGCATGGCTGCGCGCGCACGCACGCACACACACACACACACACACACACACACACACACACACACACACACACACACATACACACACACACACACACACACACACACACACACACACACACACACACATGCTGGCACCTGCCTGTTATCTCTTCCCTTCAGACCTAGTTTTCCATTGTGCTCCTTGGGAGAGCTACAAATTGAGATCTCAAACATGAAGAGGGGGGCGAATGACTCGCGTGTAGAAAATCAAATCCACTAATGTGTAACATGTGCAAATTTGCAGGCCTCGTATTAGAGATTAATGTGCTCCTCTTTTATCAAAATGTACCCAATTTAAAGCGATTTTTCAAATTGCACTTGAATTTAACTCAACCAAAGACTAATTCTTAGGAAGAAAATATATTTACTGAAGAATCAATCAGACAGAAATTGATTTACCTACATAAGTTCTTATGTCAGGTTGGAATTAATTCAATAGATACTAAAAGCATTTAGAAATGCTTAAAAGGCATTAGTTATTTAATAACAGGCAGAGTTTTAGAGCTCCACATGCAAAGACTAAACCCTAAAATCTTTACAGGCCTTGTCAAATATCTGTTTTTTTTTCTTGTTTCCATCTGCTGGATCCATCATTCTAAAGTACACAGGTGCCTTAAAATACCACGGTCCTGTGCACCGGCAAAAGGGATAAAATATCTACACTGGCCATTTAGGCTTTTCAAACTGGTGTATTACAAAAAATAGATATACTGTAACTTAAATCTGCCCACATTTCTGCTTAGCCATTTATCTCCTTTCTCTGTAAATCCCGAAATTGCCTCAGAAAAAAAATGGGGGGGGGGGGGGGGTACTTTCCCCTACAGAGTGGTGCACAACTTTCTTTCTTCTGGTTTCTTTTTTTTTCCTTCTTTCCTGTGAAAATTGAAGAGGCTTTATGTTAAATGTGGCTAAAGTCAGCCTCTCCATATCAAACAACGCAGCGCGAAAATTACTGTGGCGATGATAAGGCTGCCAGATAGAGTGGAAGAGGAGAAGAGAGGAGGAGGGGGGAGCGAAGAAGGGAGGGAAAACTGAAAGGAAGTGACTCTACTCAATTATGCTGCAAAATTGGTATGACTGAATATTTTTCATTCAGGTGACTGATAGTATCGGTGAAGCTGCAATGCAGATAAATAAAGGAGGCTTCTGTCAAGAATAAACACCATTAATCATGAAGCAAGGGGCTGCGTGACCGCCTGTCCCCCCCACTCCCCCATCCCTACCCCCGACTTGCATAGAGGAAGTTAAAGGGGGAGGGAGGGGAAGTGCTACAGAGGGGTGACCCGTGAAGTCACAGCGAATGGGTTTTGGACAGTTATAGAGAGGAAGATGAAAAAGCGGCCTTCGCCTTTCTGCCTCTGCGTTTTGGTGACATGAGCCATATCTGGACAGAGATTATCAGATGTGATTAAGGAATAATCCAGGATTCTTGGTGTAATTTATGGCTTCACTTTGTATTCTGTTGTTGGGCGAGACATAATTTAAATGGGATATTACAAAAGGAGATGCAGAAAAATCACATTTTATAGAAAAAAAGGGAGATATGCCGTAACATTAGATAAAAACCAAAAACTAATTTATCGACCTAAATTGATTAATTTTTTATTTGAGAATAAAAACAACTAAATGTTACTAAATGGACAAAAACATCTATATGAATTGACAATTGCGTTCTAAGAGTATATAAAATTAACTTTTAATTGTTTAATTGATATGTGAAAATAAATGTTTTAATATTCTGTAAAATGTTAATGTCAAATATGCCCACGTGTTCAGAAATAGTAAAAAATAAGGTTTGGTGTATTTACCGTAAATAATATTGGTTTATATGGATATGTTTCATTTAGATGTTTTACATTTAACTATTAACTATTTCTACTGTACAATAAAATGGGCATAGTTACATTTATCACCATCAGTGTGTGTGAATGTGTGTGTGAATGGATGAATGATACACTGTAGTGTAAAGCGCTTTGGAGTCCTTACTCTGAGAGGCGCTATACGAGTGCGGGTCATAGTTGCTCATTCTGAGTTGACTCCAGTTGGGTTTAGAGATTGAGGAGACCCACCCAATATGGTGGCGACGCTGTTACACTCTCCGGGTGCAGTATGTAAGAATATAGTTAGAATTTTACAGTGAGAAAATCCCAAAAGAGTCTAAAGTTTCATTTTGGAGGGAAGGTTATACTGAAACATGTTTCATATCCAGCTGGCTACGGGGATTGTCAGGTTTTCTCCTTCCAAAACAAAGGAAGGAGGGACGTAACTACTGTTTACCATCAGTGAGTGTGGGGTTGCCGTGTCTCCTGCGAGCTAATGCTGCAGCGCCAACTATTGTAACTTGATGATGGATGGCAAAAGGTTGCAGTTGTAAAACCACAGATGCCCCCGTGGACCGGCGCTGACTATTTGAGCTGCCGTAGTGGCCGGTCGCCATCTTGGATGGGTCTCCATTCGCCCCAGTGCGTTCATTTCTACTGAGGAATGTGTTTAGCCAACTAAAAAAGACATCAGTCATGTGGTATGGCATGATAGTTCAAATATGAATATAATTATGTATAAAAAATGTTAATATTAAATCCCAACAGGTAGCCATAAAAGTCCATTGTGATCTGTTTTCAAAAGTGCACCGGTTGTTGCAACCGTTAACCGTACAATAAAATGGACATAGTTGCTCATTCTGGGTTGACTCCAGTTGGATTTAGAGATTGAGGAGACCCACCCAATACGGCGTCGACGCTGTTACACTCTCCAGGTGCAGAAACGGTAAAATAAAAGATGGAATGTGATTCTGAAAGACAAAACTCCGTTAACATTTCCCCTTTAGCCACAATAAATGCTCCTTTTGTCTCCCTATTGTGTGTGTGTGTGTGTGTGTGTGTGTGTGTGTGTGTGTGTGTGTGTGTGTGTGTGTGTGTGTGTGTGTGCATTGCAATGCTCGGCCTCATCCCATATGGAAGAAGGTGTTAAGATAAGACCGTGGTCTTTATGCTAAGCAACGCGCCGCTGCTCCATGCTTTAGATTGGGCGCTCTGACAACAATTTATGTAAATAACAGAAAGAAGACAGCACTTGGGAGGACAGCACATTTATTCTCAGAAGCTCACTAAAAGTAAAACTAAAGGGGAACAAGTCAGAGACCCTAAAACATCTAAACTCCTTCCTGTTTCTTCGTTCCTGAGCTGGATTTTGCACCGTGATGACAGAAGCATACAGCAGCTCTCCCCTGGCACCTGCAGGATACCTTTCAGTCAGGAGTGAGCCTGCAGCTGAACAAACACACCCCTGAATAAAATAACCACACAGACCAGGAACCTGGACACACTCTCTCCAAATCACCAACATATTTTAAGAAGTATGGAGCTTCTAAATTGACTAAAATATTACAAACGTGTTAATGATGCCGGCAGTCCCAAGTGGACTGAAATGTCCCTTTCCATGTAAGGACAAAACTTCAGAGAACTTTTTTCCTTTACATCTTCACCCGTGCTTACATTGACTCAGCTTCCTCTAATTCTTTTGCAAATTTGCATTCAGCAAGTGATCAAAAGGTTGCAAGTCAATTGCTTATCCCGTAAGAGTGTTTTGTGGTTTCAGCGGCCCCCATTCAAAGCACGAGGGCCTGGGACTCCAGAGTAAACTCCGCAGCCGATAATTGACTCGTGACGAATACCTCTGTTTGTTCTGAGTGGTCTCCGGGTGACCGGGAGCTGCTGTTGAGCTGCATGAGAGGGCTGTTTGGTTTTTCTGCACTGTGGTCAGCCAATAAAGCTGGAATGAAAGGAGCGGTCTTTACTCTCACCCCCCTCCAATAACAACAACAAAAAAAAAAACATCCAGCCCAGTTCTGCACAATGGTGGTGGCAGAGGGGACCAGAGCTCCCGTGGAGAGCCTACTCTTCACTGATCAATGTGTTTATTTAAGCAGGAAGCGTCTTCTTCTGGGGCGCTTTCTCTCTCCAGGAAAGTTGTCTCCAGGCCAGAGGGAAAACCGAGGGAAAACTTCTGGTTGGATTTGGATCAGAGCAGGACTGTGAGGCTTTAGCTAAACCGGATTCTTGTGGAAAGTCAGAAGAAGCTTGTTGTTGGGATTACCGTGAGTTGTTGAGACTCTTAACTGCTTTTCTCTCATGCAAACAAGTACGTTTTACAGAACAGCCCAAGATGGGACCCTTCTCCCCCCTCTTCTGAACCTGAGGCTTTAATATTTGCACATTGGTGCCTTCATCACAAGAATTCATAAACTAAGCGATTAACTTCTGTCTATAATTGTGCCTAGCAGGGGAGGTGAGGTAAAGAAGGAGGGGGAAAAAACAAAGGACAGTTAATTTGTGATTTCCGCTGCTCATTTGAAGGCAAATTAAGTGTCAAACAGCTAATACAGAGCATATTTCATTTTATGAGCTTTTAATTTAATTCCACCGCCTCATATCACTGGAGCCCGTTAGCAGCGCTGCTAACGCACGTCCTCGTCTGAAAACGAGGACCATAAATAAACATGTTTCAATTAGGCCCTTCACCATAATAGGATGTGATTCTGCTCATTTGCCACGTTCGGATGGTGGATGTGTCGTTGCGTTGGTGAGGAAACAAGCTGCTGGGCGTTCGTGGTGTTTTTCTCCAGCTTCGGACGCCCGGTGGTGGC